>NW_011364587.1:0-7179 GCF_000735185.1 Notothenia coriiceps
AACTATTCGAAGCAGAAAAAAAACAGCGTAATATACCATCTGACAATGACAGATTTTTCTTTTTGGATATTTTACAAATCACTCCCCTTTCAAACTCTATTCTTGTTATTTTTAACAACTTTTTTTTGTTACTGTTATAGTATTTTATACCTGTTAATAATTGAGTCTCTAATGTCTTATTAATAACTATAATGATCATATCAAGGTGTGCCTTAACCTCACTGAGCTGAGGTTATTTGAGCCTCTCAGGAGAGAGCTCTCTTCCACCTGGTTGTAGAAAAGCTCTTTAAATTCGTTAGCATAGCTAGCTAACCAGATGCTAATAACAACAGATCGCAACTGTGCTTACAACTAAAGACACAGCCTCGCAAACACTGCGGCATGTGTACGGCTCCTTATGGGTACTGCAATATTTGAAGAGTTGGAGCGGCGTTCCGATGCACTCCGTTACTCCTTTCAGACGAGACATAACCACGTGAAGACCTATGGTGAAGACACGTTACGCTCGTGTTGTGTTCAATTAACCTGTCCTTGGCCAGGAAAAACAGGCACTTGCTTGTTTAATTATTTTGCAATCTAGATTTCTTCTTCTTTTTTGAAGTGAGAAGTTGTCCGTCCGTCCGTCCTACTGAATATATTTAATATATCATATACGAGCAACGATTAGTCCGAATTGACAACTACTAGTCGACTAGAAAAATCTTTAGCGGAAGGCAGCCCTAATAACAATGTTTTTAATGTTAAGTCATTTAAATATCAGCTTTCAGAAGAATAAAACTAAAATGAGCAGCTAATATGAATTACTTGTGTAATATTGGCATCATGGTGCTCCTGCAGCTGTTCATCATGAAGAGCTTCTGTACTGCTGCCACACACTAGCTAGCGGTGAGCTACAGGGGTTAGCGCCTCAGGGAATGTACACCTAAAGATTCTCTTCAATCTGTCAGGTCATCAATGTGGACGTGCATTCCTAGCTTTGAAAAATATATAACCAGGACAAACTTTGGACTGGAGTTTACGGACCAGCGGTTAATACACAACAGCTGAAATAGCAAAATCAAAAGAGAATGGTTCACCCAAAAATAATTTTCTTTGACGTTGTCACTCTTACTCTGAGTAATTTCTCTTTCTTGAAAGAGCGTCTTGTTGCGTTCTGTGAGATGTTCAGTTCTTCTGTTGTTCTTTACCTTCTTGCCGGACAGCGGCTTGCTGCAGAACAGAGCCGGGGGGGCTGCAGCGTTCATCTGGAAGGTGATTAGGTCAGACGCAGAGCCTGAGGGAGTCTTCGCCTTCTTTTGTGACTTTTTAGATATGGATGGCTTAGCAAAACCCTGAAACAGAAAACCAGTTCAGAAGTCACCTCTGTGTTATCTCAGTGTAATCACAGTCTTTTCTCACCAAATACTCACAGTGCCTGCTTTGGGCTTCTTGGCGACAGTTGGTTTCTCTGCCAGGCCATTGGTGGATGCAGCCTCCAGTTCATCGGCCTCGTACTCAAATGTCACTGGGATCTTTCTCTTCTTCTTCTTCTTCACACCTTTCACACAGGAAGACACAGCTCCAGTTCCTTCCGGTTGGAGCTCATCGACGCAGCCATCCACCAGTAAATGGGTTTCATCCTGCTCATCCATCTTGGCTGCTGCCAACTTATTTTTCTTCTTTGCTGGTGTTGTCATGGTGATCTTAAACTCAGCATCTTTAGCCTGAGGGTTTCCCTCTGCTGCATCCTTTTCCTCTGAAGTCTGAGGTTCCTTTGGAGTATTTTTCTTTTTCAGCAGTTTTACAGTGCTTTCATCTGCAGCAGGTGAAACTGTGTCCACTTGGTTGGCATTTTTATTTTTTTTAAGCTGCTGTGTGGAGGCATCTTGTGATACTTCCTCACAGACTGATGAAACTTCAGAGTGTTTTTCCTCTACCTCCAAATGTGCCTCAGTCTCAACAGCTGGTACTTCATCAGCCTTGCGGGTCTTTTTCTTACTCTTCTTCTTGTTATTCTGGGATGTAGAATCAGTTGGCTTCTCGACTGAAGTAGTCGGGCCCTCTTGCCTTGAAGGCTGACAGTCTGATGGGAGATCTGCTCCTGTGCTCACAGCATTACCCTCAGTGTCAGATGTCATTGTTTCATTTCTTTCAGAAGACTCCTCACTAGTTACTGGTGTGATCTCTGCCTCTGCGGTGTCCAGGGATTCATCAGCAATCTCATCAGTTGGTAACTTTGCTTTCAGACTCTTCTTCTTCTTCTTCTTCTTCTTCTTCTTCTTCTTCTTCTTCTTCTTCCCAGAGACTGTTGCAGGGCCTTCAGAGGAACTCTCTGTTACAACAGGAGTCTGCTGCTCCTTGGCCTCCGTCACATTGGCTCTGACATCACAAGTCTCCACCTCTTTCTTCTGGGCAAGCGTTTCAGAGCTGTCCTTGTTGTCAGAGGTGCAGGGAGCTGGAAGGCTGCTTTCTGCTGTGACTGTAGGCTGTTTGTTTTCTTCAGTGAGGAGCACAGTGTCTTGCGTCTGTGCTGCCTCTTCTAAGTGTGGCGTTGGTGCACACTGCGGCCCTCCTGCAGTCTCTTCTCCTTCAGCTGGAGCCACTGAGTGTTCAGGCATGTCTGCATCTCCCTCACCACCTGCACTTCCTCCCTGTCCCACTTTCTTTTTCTTCTTCCTCCTCTTCTTTTTGTTTTCATTACTTGCATTAAGGTCAGCTGGCTTCTTATCTTCTTTCCCTGACTCCTCCTTGCTTTGCTTGTCGAGTTTGGAGGCCGCCTTTTTCTTTCCTTAAGTAAGAGACACAGATCAGTTTAATATATTGAAATCATTAAAAAGAAAGATTTGAAAAGGGGAAAGGTTTCTATAAAAACACTTACACCAGTTTGTCTTTAATGACCTGCCTCAACAACAAGAATTTTCTGTAAGTTAAATATGAAGTTTGTCGAAAGGTTGGATCACTCATTGATAGGTTAGGACAAGTTTACCCTACACAAACAGCAATGTCAAACAGGTTAGTGAAATATCAAAAGAGAATTCAGTCTGATCAATGTTTACCTGTGCATTAACATCATTCTTTGTTAGGTTGCCTAGCTACAATGTTCTTTCACCACAGCGTTCCACACAGAGACACCTGACCAACCGCTGCCCTGGACGTCAACATGTCGATCTCATTAGAACATGTTAAGGGGTATTCAGAAATGTGGAGAGAAACACTTAAAAGTGGTGTGGGAATAAAATATTAAAAGAAACCACTTTTAGTTTATGGTTTCATCTGAAGGAAAATAAAGAAACCGCTTTTTTTCAAACCAACTAATTAGAGGGAATAGAGTATAACAGATTACATTGCTCCCTTTTTACAAGGTAAGCTGTAATATTCATTGCTTTATTACCCTGAGCCTGTTTTTCAGGTCTCAGACTCGAAAAAGACATTCCCAGAACAAATGACCATAACTTCACTTCTTAAAAAGGGATAAATTAATAATCTTGTAGAATGGGATGTAGAATTGTCAGAATCAATATAGATGTTTTTAAGTTTAAAGTAAATTCAGATTGAACATAGTAAAAAAATGTAAATTATAGTGTCCGTCCAAAAAAAAAGAGTTACTTGAAAAACAAACTTTTTTCAATAATGTACCCCCTTTGAAAAACATATTCAGCCAAATACCCCCTGATCAGTGCAAAAAAAAATCGTTTTTCAAGTAACTCTTTTTTTTTGGACGGACACTATAATTTACATTTTTTTACTATGTTCAATCTGAATTTACTTTAAACTTAAAAACATCTATATTGNTATATATATATAGACAGACAGGGTTGATATATACACAATACAGCTTTATTTATATACAGTCGTGTTATAGTCACGAATACAATTAATCTATTATAGTGTTCACAAACACGATTTTCCCATTGTTTTCGTTTCTCACGGAACGATAACGCTACAACAACAAAGCGGCGTCCATTTTGTATTTTGCGAGTGTGGAATTACTATAGATTACACCAAATACACAACTAATAGATACAAACGGAGAGAGTACATACCTTTCCTGAAGTTCATAATCAGGGTCTGATTGTGGCCAAAGTACATCCTCATCTTCTGACGGAGAGTCAGCGAACAACATTTCCACGGTGTCTTCAAGCTTATACAGCCTCTTTCTGGGTGCCATTATATGCTCGAATAAGTCCTAAAAGCAAATAAATCCTTGTCCTTCTAATATGATCTTCTATTGCCTGCTGTTGTCTCTGTTCGCTGGCTGTGTTCACTGTGTTCGTCGCTGTGTTGTCGCTTCGCTGTGTTCGTTGCTGCTGTGTTGTGCTGGAGCGGTTGTGCGCCTTGCTGTGCTACGTCTGTGCGTAAAGGTGCCGCTGCTGGCATTATTCATACTACGCAGGATCCTATCTCTGGAACCCATTGGTCGATTTTGGGGGTTGACACCTTTTTTTGAAACTTTAGAGCCAATAGAATCAAGGGGGAGTTAGTAAATCCCGCTAAATACTTGCGTCAAGGAGAGAGAGGTTTGCGTAAACAGCACATGAGACAGCCGGAGCCCTGGACTGCAAAACTTTATACCTACTCTGCGGCCATGAATGTAATGATCGATTATCAGGAACAATTCTAAAGTGACTAAGAGACATTGGATTAACCTTGAGCAGCATTTTTATTCCCTTGAACACGACTTTTGATCACAAAACAGCAACGGTAAGATATAATTATTGTTATGGTTTAGAACAGTGTTGTTGATTTATTGCTCTGTTCTGGCCGCTAGCTCAGTGAGTTTGTGTCCTACAGTGATGATACTTATATCAAAATAATCTGTGGAGTATCAGCTTTCAGAAGAAATGTAGTTTGTGCAGAACATATTAAGTTTTAAAGATCGTTTTTGCTAGTTAGCACCGGAAGTAGCATCAGCCTGTTTTCACTAAGGGCTAATGCGAACGCTTCTTGTGAGACTTGTGTTTTGTTTCGGTAAAAATTGCTCATATCGTCAGGTTTCTGAGTTTTTTCCCGTTATTTGAGTACAAGACATTCATAGGTTTTTAATTATTAAGAAGCCCCCAGACGCTTTCTCCTGCAGTGACGCGTTTTTTCCCCCGATATCGGGGGGGCCGGGCTTAAGAGGTTAACCCATAAAAAACACTCTCGGACCACCTAACTC
This sequence comes from Notothenia coriiceps, assembly GCF_000735185.1. NCBI lineage: Eukaryota > Metazoa > Chordata > Actinopteri > Perciformes > Nototheniidae > Notothenia > Notothenia coriiceps. Next base: position 5,138 of record NW_011364587.1, read on the forward strand.
CACAAATATCCCAAACAATAGGCCTTCTTACCACTCCAACAGTATATAACAAAGACAGCCTAATAATGACAGCTTAACCTTCTCTATATCGGGCTCGAAAAGGCCCACCTGTTCAAAGTGGGGAATGAAAGAAAAAGTTTGAGAACCACTGGTGTAGCATAATAAATATGACATATATTTTAGATGTCTCCAGTACCAATAAAAAGACCGATAACGTCGGAGCTTAACCGTACCACAGTCTTTAATAATTCAGCCCCGGGGCTCGGTACCCATCCCTAGTCCTGACATCCACAGCACTCGCCTCTGACCAGGAGGCTGTTGTATTTTGATGAGCTGTGTGGTCTACAGGCTGTACTCTGGTCAGTTTCCATTGCTCTGTCCATCTTATCCATTATTGTGCTTGTGTAAACATGCCTATCACTAAACAGCTGGCTGTCAGTGTGTGGGTGTCATCAATACATTACACACAGAGCAGCGGAGAACGATTGACTGCAGACTGAATCACCAGCAACACGTCAGACAAGTTTACAAGTTGTGAAACATTCGTCCAAGTGGAGAACTCGAAAAGACAGTCTGAATGTAGGATTTCATTTACCAATTGTGAAAACACTGCACAGAGAGGAGATCCTGCAGCTGCTGCTCCTCACACAGAGGAGAGGAGGCCACATTACTTTACAGCTGATGCCTATGAAGAGAAATGGGGCGAAAATCGTCCGGAAATGATGTCTTGCCAATGCATCAGTGCATCCCTATACATCTGGGTGATTACAGCTGCATAAGACATAGAAAATGACTGAGGTTATTTAGCCCAGCTCCTCAGGAGCCGCACAGCGGCTGTTAACTCCTGAACCTGCACACCCTAACAAACTCTTGGGCGTACTTAGTTGAGTTATGGTCCTGGAGTCTTTATCCTGCAACATGAATGATCTCTGCTTAAACCCAAACTAATGATTTATTCTTCTCTCACCTGGTTTTCTGTTGAATGGCAGCCTGCGTGACCTGCATGAAGGTAGGAGCTGATGATCACACGTTCTTTCTTCTCTTAGTTTGATATTTATGAAAGCAAAATATTTGTTCCTGCTCTCTGCCCAGTCTCACTCTGTCTCATTGGCCTTCCTCTCAGGCATCTTCCCTCAGGATGAGTATCCAGATGAGGTCTCCACAGATGAGGATGATGACATGTTCGGTACCAGGAAGAGAATGAAGAGAGGACGAAGCCGTGTGGAGGATGAGGACGAGGGAGTGCCAGCAGCCAAGAAAACCAAAGGTATCTTATGCACTTTACCCTCCGCAAATGCAATATTTTTATTTCCTGCTGTGGGATTACTTTTACCCAGAAAACCAACATGGGCAGTTAAAGGTTATCAGAATAATACTTAACCTGTTTAGCCCGAGAGCCCCCGGTGGAGGGGGCTGCGGGGTTCTTTTTTCTTCACGAAACTGTGTCTCAGGGCTTCTTAATATTTAAAAACCTATTAATGTGTAGCACCAGATTAACGGGAAGAAACTCAGCTAACTGACGATACAAACCATTTTTACCAAAACAAAACAAAAGTCTCATAAGAAGCGTCTAAATGAGCCCTGAGCGAAAAAATGCAAACTGACTTTGGCACAGAACTCAAGATAAAGATACCCTTATTACTTATCGTAACTGCAAATACAATATATCCGATTAAAGCTGAGACTCCACAGATTATATAGGTATAGTATCATCACTGAGCGATCCAAACTCGCGACGGGAAGCAAACACAGACATCACAACACGTACCTTTACGGAGCTTTTACGGGAGATCGTCTCACCGTAGCTGTCAATCTGATCAAAAGACCTGTTCAATGGCATTAAAATGAGAAAAAACGCGGCTGAATCGGTTAATCCATAGGTTGATAATGTGTCTGTGTAATAATTCTTTTCATTTATAATCCATAATTCCATTTTTATGTAAAAATCGGAGAGCAAAAGTTAGCTGCCACCAGAGTTACCGCAGCTTCCGGTCTTAAATAAGGACTATGTGGGAGTTCCCCTCGATTCCATTGGCTCTGAC
>NW_011364588.1:0-1841 GCF_000735185.1 Notothenia coriiceps
CTTATCGGATCTGCACAAACAAGCTATCAGCTAGCAAGCTGAGATTCCACTGATTCACAGAAATATAAGTATCATCACAGCTTTACAGCTGCAAAAAGAGCAAATATGTCTTACCTATGCTGTTGTTCTGATCAAAAGTTGTGTTCAATGGCATTAAAACGATAAAAACGCTGCTGAAGGTTAATCCATAGGTTAATCCAATGTGTCTGTGTCACTTTGAAAGGATTTCTGATAATCCATCTTCATATGTATGGCAATAACGGAGATTTTATATTAATGCTACGATAGCTACAACCCAGCTTCCGGTTTTGGGCATTCTGTCTACGCATCACTCTCAATCCTCAATGGGAAATGTTTGGATGGATTTTAGGAACTTCCCCTCGATTCTATTGGCTCTAACGGTTCAAAAGAGGTGTCAATCATCAAAATCGACCAATGGGTTCCAGAGATAAATGCACCCAAATGACCCCAGAGGTGTTTTTTTTTTTATAAACCTCTCTAAAAAGGTCAAATGCCACTTGTTTTGGATCAATCTTGATACAGGGTACTTATGATATGTTATAGTTTGGATTCCTAAAGCTTTTAGTCTACTATCCCATCATTCAAGGGTGGTTTTAACTATAAGTAATGTTTTCTTTTTGGACGGACACTATAATTTAATTTTTTTTACTATGTTCAATCTGAATTTACTTTAAAATAAAAACATCTATATTGATTCTGACTTTTCTAAATCCAACTCACAGGTTTATCATTGCTTTGAGAATAAAGATTATTAATTTACCTCTTTTAGAAGTGAAGATATAGTCATTTGTTGTGGGAATGTCATTTTCGAGCCTGAAACCAGAAAAACAGGCTCGGGGGGCTCAACAGGTTAATAAGATATTGCCTAATTTGCATATTTAAACATAAAGTTTGAGAAAACTTGTAATACAAAAAAGTATTGCGTTAATGCGACTCATCAACCAGGAAAGTTTAAAGGTGATATCGATTAGGTAACAAAATGTCCATATTCAGCTATAGTGCCTTTAAATACTCTGAATTACATTTTTAAACTGCTGCGTTGAAGGTGCTCGTTCGTCTCTTCATCCTCATCTCTGGCGCTGCATGCACACACGTAGAAACCTGTGAAAACACACAAGAAAAACTACTATTAAAACCAGCAGGCACACACTCTGCATGAGTGCAGAAACAGAAACACGGATTTCTACAGTTCACAAAGTCAGAGTTTAATCATGGAAGCAATCAGTGCCACATGTTGTCACCGGGATCAAACATATGTCTTGTATGTTGTCAACACCAGATAGATTATACAAACATGCATTGGATTGGCAGTGAGTGGGGGGTGTGTACAGTGCATGTGTAATTTGTTTCACTAGATGCTCCTTTGCCCTTTACTCTCATCCCGATCCCTAATAACCTCTCTACTCTTTTCCATGTAAGACAGTTTGACATGTCACATATTAGTTAATGGTGGTATAAAAACATCGTCTTAGTTATCATTTGAAATCATTTATCGCAACTTATTTCCAATCATTCTTAACTTGTGCAAAAACAATTCTGCATCTTTGTAAAAGCAATCCACCTTACAAAGACATGTATTTCAATGTCTAAAAGGAAAGAAAAGAAGACCATTAAACAGGAAATAGAAGTGTTCTGTACCGTTGTTTACCTTATGACACTGACATAGTCTGTATGCCATCAAGAGAAGTTGTTTCAGATCTGTTTTTAAATTAAAGTGGACCTGTCATGCTATATTTTAATAATATATTGTAGGGCCATACCTATATAGAACATGTCTGTAAAGTTTTTTTTTTCAAATACCAAACAGATCATGCATTTAA
>NW_011364589.1:0-6536 GCF_000735185.1 Notothenia coriiceps
CTTTTTCCCCCTAACAAATAGTTTTTGCGCTGATCAGGGGGTACTTGGCTGAATTCTTTTTTCAAAGGGGGTACATTATTGAAAAAGATTTGAGAATCACTGCCCTAGATCAGGGGTGCCTTGGTAAAAAAAAATGTGGGAACCACTGCCCTAGATGATGGTCTGGTATGCTTGGAGAGATAATGAAGGAGGCACTAAAGCCCCTTACTTTAGCGTCTACAGAATTCTAACAGCTCACACCATGGCTGCCAAAAATAGTTCCAGGTCATTTCTCACCTGGCCCAAGCCCTGGAGAGCCACATCCCCATACAAGGCTTTCAAGCATGATATCCTTACGGTAAATAAAAAGTTCTGGAAGCTGCCATGCAGATAATGTTGAGAAAGACAAAGTTTATATGATGCTGATACAAACTGAAATATAAACACCAATATAAAAGCATATTATACAAATCTACAACTAATGCTACCTTTAGTATCTGGTAGGCCATAAAATAGGAACATCACACCTGCACATTATATACTGTTGAAAGTACATTGGTTTCTTACACAGAAAGATAAATATTGTTAGCCTGTGTGTCACGAGCATACAGTAGCTAAAATGAGCTTGTAACTATCACTTATGCAGTAGCCAACGAATAACGATTATAACGTTAGCTATTGTATGTAAGTGACAGTCACAATCCAACTAAAAGAAGGACTAATTTCACTCATCGCTCATCAACCTCATCAATTGAATTTACCATAAAGACTTAATAATTCATTGATAGAAACGAAAGTAGATACAAACTTTTATTTAATTGAAGAGCTTGCTCCTTCTGTATGCCGAGGGCTTCTCTTGTTGAAATGTAATGTAATGAAAATTGTTCTCAACAGAAACAGCATCGTAAAGACCTCTGTTCGGAAACAACCAGGTTGGTAATCCATCTGTAGGCTATGAGAGCGCTGTTCTGTATGAGTTAACAAGAAAGAGGAATTGTAAATTCAGATGAGTCAACATGGATAAAAGAAAAACTTAACTATCAATATGTGTAAAACAAAATCTAGCTTGTAGGGGTGACAAAGTAGCCTACACTGAGACCGACCAGCCACTAACACAGCGAGTGGGTTTAACAGTTATTCCAACAAACTTACCCAACAGTCTCAACGTTTTGGTCGATAAAATAAGCATTTTTCATTGTGTAAAGTGTTTGAAATTAAAATCAATGTTTTATGGCATAATTGGTTAAAACATGCCATCAGTTAAAATGCTGATTTATACTGAAAAAACCTGAAATTCTCGTGCACAACCAGTTAAGCTTTTATTCTGAAAATCCTTCATCTCCGGTTAGCATTTAGCATGTGGCTAATATACGATTTCCTAAAGAGGTGAATTTAGTAGCGAAATGACATGGAGTGGTGCAAACCGAAACCTACTGATTTAACACTACAACTATAGATGTCGAGATACTACCATGCTGAATATTAAATGAAGGTACAGTTTATTTGAATACATTATTGTTTACAGACGAGAGTAGCATGTGACAACATCCGGAATGACCGGAAACCAAACCAGCCGTGAAGTATTTTCTGTATTTTTTAGAGTATTGATTACAGCGTTTAGAATGTGTTACATGAAAAGTGATGAAAGAGAATATGAGGAGAAAAGGCGTGTTAAGCATATATTGAATGTGAAAAGTACCAATCCTCTGTTTAAATGCAACAACGGACATTAGAGACGAGGCGAGCCGGCTGGCGGGGAGGAGCCAGCAGAGGATATATATAACAGCACCGGACGAGGGATTCTCTCTCTTCTCTTGCTCATGAGAGCCAGATCACAGCTGTTTTCTGCCTGAACAATATTCTGTCTGTAACACTACCGCGTTTTTTAAAATTAAAGTATCCCATTTGAATCTTCTCAGAGACTCCATTTAGTCTCATTTTAAAGCTTCTCTCCTGGACGCGAGAATAACGAACATATTTAACACTTGCTAGCTCGACTCGCCGTCATCCTGCTACTAGAGTTTACCACTTTTCAGTCTCTGTCTGTAATAGCGCTAGCCACTTAGCTCCGCTCGTAATGGATGTCTAAACACAACGTAGCCCCATCTAAACAACTGTCAAGTAATATCACGTCTACTCTAGCTTGGCCAAAAAAACTAAATGGGGCGCTAAACATGTGTTTAAATTGTGTGTTAATCAGACAACAAAGTATTAGCCAACTGCTGCAGCTCTGGGGACACACCTTGGTTAGACTCGTAACGTTGGAGTCAGTGCAAGCCAGGCTGTTGAACGTTACAGTTATCTTGGGCGGAAATATTTCACATAACCTGACAGTGTTGGAAAGTAAGAAAGCACATAATACTCAAATACTCTACTTGTGTAAAAAACCTGGTAAACCAAAAACATAGGGCTACAGATTATTTGTTATTTTTATACTACTTAAATGTACAGTGGGTTATTATTAAAAGATGAATCAACATTACCTCAGCTCAGAGTCATATTTTGAAAAAGGACTATTTTCATTGTGTACTTTGAAAAAGATACATCATGCTGTCATTCATATTTCGCAGGATGCTGTCGGTGAAGCTCTGATGCTGCATCAATGCTTTAGTCATGCAGAAGTGGGCCTGGTCTAATCTAAACTAGGTTGGAAATGTCCTGTTGCCACAACCACACCAAGTTTCCCTCCACTTTTAGGGCATGATCGTTAGTCCACCCCTGCATATTGTAAGTATGCTGTATACAAGGATGTTTTAATAAAGTAATCCATTGCATCAGTCAGCACAATCTACATTTACTATATTATGTTCTGTGGATCTGCAGACGCACAAATCTTGTTTTTTTCATTGACAGATTTGATTGGTGACTTTAGCATATTGAGAATAGAAATGTTAAGTTCACTATAGAGAGCTAACTTCAAATTTGCTTTGTGAAAATCACATTATTCATTCTAGGCCTTTCAACAGTACCATAATATATATATCATATCATATAGACATATATATAAAGATCAGTACCTGTGAAAATGAATCCGAGACACATTTTTGACATTGTTACTGTTTCTTAGTATATTTGGTGTCTAAAGGCATTCCAAGAAATGTATTGTCGCTTTTAAACATTTTATCTCTGAGTGTATGATTCCTAATAATCCAATGCCATGTGCAAACGACTGAGACAACGCAGGCGCTCCTCTGCAGATATTTGATCATCATTCATGCAGTGGCGTTTACCACGTTCCACTCAATTATGAAATAATTAAATGTGGCAAGGATGCACTAGAACAGCTAAATATACTGTGGGACACCCTTGCACTATGTTTTTTTGGTGGGTTTTGTGTGTTAACAATATTTTATGGTTTTATATTATATGGTTGATTGACATATCTTTATTTTTATATTTTTATCGTGGCAGGGCTACAATGGAAGGCCTTACCTGTGGGAGCAGTTGGGGCTCTTGTTCCAGGACTGCCCTGGCACTGAATATTATAAATTATCAATTCTGGTTACGATAGTGGTGAGGCAACCTTGTTAGCAATTACATTTATATGGTATTAATTTGTTTTAGAGGAAATGCAACTGGCACATACAACATGGACATCATATAATATAGAAATAAAATGACACAACACAATACATCAGCAACCACATACAAAGTACGGGAGTTTAACATGCAAGACATTAGGGTTTCACAGTACACGATGCAATGTATAATGCAAAATCACTGCTTTTAATAATAAAACTGTAATATTTAACTAACTAACTGTAACTAAGAGCTGTACATGCCTAAATATAACTTTAATAAAAGTGAATCATACTTGGTTGCTAGAAAAAGATGATGTATTGCAACAGCAAGAAAACAAATGAAATATGCTGGGTAAATGCATTCATCTCATTTGTAGAAGAGGTGTTTGGATTAGGAGAGTCAATAATATAACGAGCCATGATGATCAGTTTTAAGATTAAGAGCTACACTCTCTAGAGAAAACAACAGAATCAGTTGTTTCAACAAATGCCCTAAAACTTCATATGTTTACACTTGAGTGAATAAGCCCTCTGGCGTCTGTTGTAGTGTAAGAGGAGCAGAGAAGGGCGTCAGAGCGGCAGACTCTACACACGGAGGAGGTCGAGATGTTTGAATGGTTCAACAAAACATCAGACTTTGAAACAGAAATTAATGTTCGTTTTCTGTTTCGAGCAGACAAGTTTTTTTAAAGCCTTAACAGGATCGTTACATAAACATAACTATTTGTTTTGTTTTGTAACCAGGACCATAAAGGTTCCCTGACCCTAACAACGTTTTTAAACCAAATGAAAAAGGGTTCTAACCTCAACTGAGTTGTTCTTTGTGTCAAAACCTTAGAAAACCTTAACAGTAACGTTGGCAAATCATAACACAGATATATTTTTGAACAGTGATTTGTAATAGTTATTAAATGCACAGTCAAATTATGTTTGTAGTGGTCAAATCAGAAGGCACTTTTATGTTTCAGAACATCAAATTAATTAACGATAAAAGAAATAGAATGCCATATATTTGGAGAACCTTGGGGTAGCGATGTTGCCAAAAAGGGTTAACACAGTTTTGGAATTACCAGATTTTTCCCGCTGTGACCGATACTCACACAATCCCAGCCTGCCACTTCTCATCTCTAACCTCCAACTACCAAAACATCTGTTCAGCAGGTGGGGGGATTGAAGGTGAGACAGGAGCACAAGAGAAAGGCAGTGTAATTGCATCTCAGCAGACACAATGAAGCCATTCATGTTGAAAGCCATATTCACAAGGTCATGTATTAGGTTGCTCGTCTCTTTTTATATCTTTCTCTGAAACAGGAGGTAGAGGAAGAAGAGAGCAAAGTGGATGGGAAGAAATTGGTGCAAACAAAGCTGACTGTTGGCAATTTGGACTGTGTTGTGTTACTGCCATTTCATAACAAAATGTTTTGCATCTGACAGTTTTTTAACAGGAAATAAATGGAGTTTAAAAAATGTTAGCACATGAGGCCAAGAGTGGAGCCTAGCACACCCTCTCACTCACATTTACACACACAAGGTGCACTCATGGGGGGGAAGAGTTATTGCTGAGGCCTGTCAGGCTCGGGGACTGTTAAATATCCATTGTGCGCTTTGTTTTGGCGAGAGCCGTCTGAGGTAATACTTGCATATGTTACGTCTTTTCCTCTGCGAACATCTGTCTGAGGAGGTGCGTCGATATGATGTATGGAGCTGTTTTTCGAGGCTGAGCTAAGAAGAATGGAGCCCTGCATCACTTAGCATCCCATTGCCAGACACAGCCCAGCCATTACACCTCCCAGAAGTATCAGGCACACCCTCGCTTGAGTAATTTTGCCATCTGTTGACAATGTTTACACGGCGGGTGATTTGTCATCACAAACAACAGGGCAAAAAATTAACAAGCATATTTATGATCCGAGTTGCATTTGCACAATGAAAATGCCATTGGTCAAGTAAAACAGTCAGAAAACCATTACAGGTCTGGGTGAAGAAGCATTGGAAATTCATTATATGGCTCAAAATGTAATGTTGTGAATTTGAGTATTTAATACGTGAAAGTAATAGCTTTTATTTTCAAGGCATCTGAAAATATAACACTATTCATAGTGAAGTTAGTATTAGTTTGAAGAATTGACATAGACTTTTCCTTCTGCGAATCTCAGTGCCCAGAATTAAAGTCCTGGGACCACAATGCTATTTGCACCTTTCCAAAGAATGTAGCTGAGAAAAGGTCAAAAAACAAATTGAAATCTTGGCCCAATATTAGATGTAGAGTGGGAGCTGAAGTGTGGAATAACTATGATAAAACAGCAAGACAGAAGAATAGGGAAGAAAAAAAGAAATCATTCACAGTATGTCTCAATGGGCATTTTGAAAATCCGTACAGCGCTGGAAAGTGTCTTTAGTTATGGGATCGCTCTGAAATGGTCTATTCCTGTAGGAAAATAATCTCATTTTGGATGTATAACTTTGAAAAGGTCACAAGATGAGCAGACAGGCATGTGATAACTTGTGAACCATCAAGAGACAGCAGGTCTGAAGAGAAGATCAGAAAGAGAAGAAGCGGAGCGAGCAGCTCTGATGCCCTGATATTCTCTTAGCACCTAATGCGCCCGGAGACACTATTATAGTGTGTGTGTGTGGTGTGTGTGTGTGTGTGTGTGTGTGTGTGTGTGTGTGTGTGTGTGTGTGTGTGTGTGTGTGTGTGTGTGTGTGAGAGAGAGAGAGAGAGAGTGTGTGTGTGTGTGTGTGTGTGTGTGTGTGTGTGTGTGTGTGTGTGCGTGCGTGTGTGTGTGAGAGAGAGTGTGTGTGTGTGTGAGAGAGAGAGAGAGAGTGTGTGTGTGTGTGTGTGTGTGTGTGTGTGTGTGTGTGTGTGTGTGTGTGTGTGTGTGTGTGTGTGTGTGTGTGTGTGTGTGTTTGAGAGAGTGAGAGAGAGAGAGAGAGAGAGAGTTTGTGTGTGAGTGTGTGTGTGTGTGTGTGTGTGTGTGTGTGTGTCTGTGTTTGAGAGAGAGTGTGTGTGTGTGAGAGAGAGAGAGAGAGTGT
>NW_011364590.1:0-18464 GCF_000735185.1 Notothenia coriiceps
TCATCTATTTTGAAGAAAAAGGCCTTACTAAAGTTTTCTCTTCTCTGGAATCCATCGATCTTATTGATTATTAGCGGAGCAAATGATCAAAAATACTACGGAGGGGAAGATATTTTCGTTTGGATTGCTGGTCTGGGAGAAGCTCGCGAGTGTGTGTGTGTGTGTGTATACGTGTGTGTGTGTTTGTGTAATTTTGCGTTTGTGTGTATTGCGTTTGTTTCCCGGGGGGAAACCCTCACGAGAAACACCGGCTGTTGTTATGCCTGCTGTGACGTTAAATTACTCCGTTCTCCGCTTGTAATTATGCCGTTACAAGCTTCAAAGTTGTATTTATCATCTGAATTTGCCGAAACAAGTTTAATATTCTGAAAGCCAAGACTTTTTTTTAATTGAAATCAGATGAAAACAAACTGTAACGGACCCTGCCGTGTTATTTATGATTACTCTACGCTTACATTCATAATGTCAGCCGGAGGGAGGGGGAGCGGCGCTGCGGAAGAGCAGATTGCCTGTCATCTTCCCTTTACAAGCTTAAAGAATGTATTTATCGTGTGAGTTTGGAAATAAAAGTTTAATATTCTGAAAGCCAAGACTTTGTTTTAATTGAAATCAGATGAAAACAAACTGTAACGGACCCTGCCGTGTTATTTATGATTACTCTACGCTTACATTCATAATGTCAGCCGGAGGGAGGGGGAGCGGCGCTGCGGAAGAGCAGATTGCCTGTCATCTTCCCTTTACAAGCTTAAAGAATGTATTTATCGTGTGAGTTTGGAAATAAAAGTTTCATATTCTGAAAGCCAAGACTTTGTTTGTTTAAAATCAAACAAAACACCCGAACCCCGAAAAAATAGTTTTTTATGCAAATCCACGTTTATTTTGAAATGAGCCGTTGCGACTTCCGACTGATTTCGATAGAGCGGGTCACATATACACAGTGATAGGTGTTAAAGACTAACGTTTATAATAAATACATTTGTATTGATTTTAAGATATTTTCATAGTTCATACAATCATACGTATTGTGATCATTTGTATTAATGTGGACCGGAGGGAGAGGGTGACGAGCATAAGTTTCACTTTCATTTTTTATTTCAATTCCAACTTTGGTCATGAAGAATATATTTCTCTGTTGTTCATAAAGCATAAAACAACAGCATCAGAGCACGGTGCGGAGTCTCTAGATGAGTCCGTCGTTCTTATTAAACATCCATGTTGTAGTCCGTTGTATAGAAAACTGTAGTTTCCATAGTTTCCCCACAGCAGCAGACGCACACAATGACGTCCGCTGTCACATCATAAATACGTTGGATAGTGAAAGTGCATTCGGATTCTCTAAAGTACCGCAGTCTCTTCTCCTAAGTCCTTTTGAATTCTCCTATCCACTATCCCTTAACCCCGTGACGTTTCACTCAGAGGTCAAGGAATAGGAGATAGGGTTAGAACTTGAGCTGATTTTTAAACTATCCGAACGCAACCGAAGTCTTTGCCTGGATATTATCGGAGCCCAAGAAAGATTGACCCCCTGCCCCCGGAGGCTGTATTTTCGTCAGAAAGAAATTGCTTAAGAGCAATCAGCCACTGTCAACACTAAATATTGCGAAAGATGTGATTGAGTTACAGGGTGACATGTGTTTGGACTAAATGAAAAGTCATTGCATCCATGTGATTCCAGTTGTTCACATTCTTTCCAAGCAGGTGGTATATAACACTGTACATGCCTAACTTTGGCTCAGTAAGCTTCTTTGGCAACAAGCTAGCATGGCATGGTTGTTACTATTGGATCCTTTAGTTAATATACCAGTGTCCTTAGCTACGCTTGAAAACAGGCCTGCTCAAGCCTCTGAAAGCTGGAATTAACTTCCATCTTAATCAAGTAGCTCACTCTCCTGCTGGATTTAAAATTCCTTACCTTGTCCATGTCCGTTCTCTCCGTTGACGCTCTCGCTGCTGCCTCCTGGGGGGCTGCTACGATAACCCCCCCGGCCCCTGTCCGTCAAACCTGCAGACCGATCACAATGTTAGAACCTGCGTGCCATAGTAGGACGGTGGGACATATGTTGTGTGTTACAGCAAGCACCAGGAAAGCCAAGCAACACATTGAAAATGATTTGTTCATTTAAGCTTATAAGTCGCTGTGATATCAGTTGTCATTCAGGGAATGCATCTCATTCTATTTAGACATTATGACTGTGTTTTGGAAGTGAAGGTGTAGACATGAATGGAAATTGTTTTAACATTCAGCCCAACAGACAACATAATGTCCTTGACTATGCTTTATGTAAGCTAACATTAGCTTACATAAGCCACCGTCAGCTGAAGGTTGTAAAAAGGTTATAAAAGAGGTGCTAGGTGAAAAGTAGGGTTACTATGGTGACTGCTGACTGAACAGAGAAAGAGAGAAAGCTGCAGCAAAGCATCAGATTTAGAGCAACTCACACACACTGAGACGTGCTCTTAATATAAAAGCATTCAAAGCATGAAGTGAGGTGATCGCACACAACACTCATATTATTTATATTAGTGCAGTACCAAAAGTCTTTTTTTCTACATTGGAAACTTCTATTGAGGTTTTTGAATTAAGCTTTAAATGTCTGTTGTCATATCTAATGAGGTAAAAAAAACCCTCAAACTAGATCTTCAAATTTAATAAATAGCTTTGCTTTGAAAATACTTTTGTTATCCACTGTGAACAATGATAATTAAATAAAGAGAGGAAAACATGTCCTCAACTATAAAAAAGTTATGAATCTGATGTAAAGAGTTATTGTATTACGTCTTTCTTTTATGAAGATGATTCAGTTTCAACATCATATAGGTTTCATTTGCAGTGATGTTAGATTGCTTCTAATCACACAATGAACTCAGGTGTGCAGGTATCGGGAGAGCAGCGCTTTCTGACAGCAGTAAGACATGAATGCTTATGGAAAGCTCCTTGCAGGCAGGCATGCTTACACACACACACACACACACACACACACACACACACACACACACACACACACACACACACACACACACACACGTGTACTACTTACTAGTAATACTTGGTGGCTCACACCTGCAGCATGAACCTGCTTGTGTATGTTGTGTGTGTTTATCGGATTTTGTGTATGTATGAAATGTGCCTTTGGAGCACTGAGAGTCACAGAGATGGGGGTTGTTGAACAGTCTGATGTGAGGGTGTCAGAGAAGACGATGCTGATGATGATGATGTGTATGGTTAAAAGGATGATGAAGAGGATGTTAGAATACTCCGTTGTCTGAGTTTGGCTCGCTAGTGATGGCGTCAGCTGAGGAAGACCAGAACCTAAATCTTCTAGTGAGCAAGAGGGAGGGACGGGAGGAGGAGGAGGAGGAAGGGGGGAGGGGGAGGAGTTTCTCTTGACTTTTACTGCGGAGGAAACGGAAACGTTTTGGGGTGGGTGTGGCTGAGATGAAGAGAATGGAGAGAGAAATGTAAAGAAAATGATGAAATAATGAGTAAATGAAAGACAGTTGATTACAAGTGATTTAGTATGTGATTGACAGAATAGAAAATAATCAATATCATGCAAGAAGATCTTTTAGATGAAAACATGCATGAGACTCAAGGCTGACCTCAACTCACTTTGATCTAACCAAATGACTAATGATGCGATACAAACGGTATGCATAACCCGAGCCTGTATGTGGGGGGTCATTTATGCAGACAGACAAGATGTATGTATTTTGCTGTTTAGAAGATGTATTGTTATTTGAACTGAATTATTGTGGAATGAATTCAAAAAGTCATTTGAAATGTGAATTGAGCTCAGCCATGAGTAGAACTTAAGATAAAGCATTGAAAAAGAAAACCTGCATGCATTAGAACACACTCATATGAGTGGTTCCCTGCCTTTAACTGTGTGTGGTAAAGACATGTCTACCTGTGACCCCTTATCAAAAGTAGTATTCAAAAGGTTGAGAAATACCGGTTGTAGAATTGACTGTTTAGAGAGATATGGACAGTAAAGGCACCGCCAACCATTTCTTTGACTGCCTTGTCCGTGACTCCCATTGTTTTCATCAGTCCATATAAACCACACCATGCCCTGTTCGGTATGATCCATCTCTTCATGTCGGTGTGACAATGAAGAAGGACCAACACTATACTGCATTCATGGTAAGTGTATTATGCATCTCATACATACATTCCAATAAGGTTGCAATAAATGGCTCCTTTTTAGTGCTTGTTGGGCTTAATCAAATGTAAGGCAGACATTATACACAGTAATGTAACTGTAACCAAATTGACTGATTACATATGACATCAATCACAAAGTGTAATTGTACATTGCACATATTCCAAACATGACAGTTTGAGAGAATGTGAGCTTATGGCTCAGGGGGAGTTAATGTTCTTTTTCTATGTGTCACTGCAGAGACTGAGGAAACAGATACAGTGCAGGTTAATAGAGTGGCGAAGTCCCTCCCCTTCTGGGGGAGCTCCATGGGACCTTATTTCGGAAAAATCATGTATTGAAGTCAATGGAGAGAGAAAGATTATTTTTCGATCCCGTTTGAATTGTGCCACGAATTACACATATGATGTTTGTCAATTTAAAAGATAATTTTGCAAGTCAAAAAAATAAAAATGTGCCGTAAAACTGTGAAGTAACACTTTGTTTTGTGTGAAGCGCTCAATGAACTACATCTCTGGTCTTGCACACGTCACCAACACCAAGATGGCCGTCACGTTGGCACATTTCACCTCTTTCTTTCAGAATGATGCGAAAAGTATTAAAAGAGGTGAAAATCACTACAAGTCTGGCCATGTTGAGAGCTGTACATACACACAAGGGGAGTTAGTTGGTTCCAGCATGCGGGACCGGCTTTACAAGGTTTCGGTGAGTAACACGAGTGTAATGTGTAACGTTTATGTCAGCTAGCTAAATTCCCTTACGTGACTCTGGGATTTGTAGTCTTTCTAGTTGCATATTTTTCATAGTCTTAAGACAAACTGTGACTTTTTCGACATGGAAATTATTTTTTAAGATTGAAAAACATCATATGTGTAATTCATGGCAAAATTCAAACGGGATCGAAAGATAATCTTTCTCTCTCCATTGACTTCAATACATACTTTTTTCAGAAATAAGGTCCCATGAGGCAGAAGTAGATGGGCGTGACTTCGCCTCTCTATACATGTTAGAGACAGAGAAGAGGGTATAGCAATGGCAGGTATTCAATAAGTGATGTGTTGGTCAACAGCTCCCTCTAGAGAACTCATGAGGAAGTGCACCTCATCACAAGTACACAAGCTCAATCAGCTTTGAAGTTTTGGAGCCAAAGTGTTAGCTAAAAATATGCATTGTATGATCAATTGTTTCATTTATACCCTTTTTCCATCTATCCTGATAAAAAAAAAAAAAAGAAGAGAGATAACCATAGACATTGATTTAGGATAAAGTGGTGCAGACATGAGTCCTTGAACCCGGAAATGAGATAGTGTTTTCAATAAGGTTAGTGGTTAACACAAGCTGAAGAGATTTTCAGTTTTTCTCTATGACATCAAATACCTCACTGGTGAATGTCTGAATCTTTCATGAGTCATAAAAACAGTTGACTAAATGAGAACACTAAACGTCATCTAGCTAAACATTAGCCGCCTTAGCGGAGGTGATGCGCAGCCATGCTAATGGCGCATAGTTTGTTTATAGCCCAACGTCATCTTCGAAGATCTTATTTTTCAGCTAAATTCAAGAATCAAGTGGAAAATCTCAGCTTTTTGTTGAGGGAGCCCTTGTTATGCTGACTTCCTGGTCGGCCTACAAAAATATGTTCTCACTGCACCACCATTTTGTAATTGTGCCTTTGACGGGGAAATTGTGAGGGTCCTAGTAAAAAAAGGCCCATTATCAGACATTTAGTGGTAATTTATGATGTATTAAGAGATTTAATTACCTTTTGTATGTGTGTCTGTGAGAGTGTGTTTACCTGCGCTGATGGGTGTGATTGCTGGGCTCTGGGGTCCCAGACTGGCGGTGTGGTTGTTATGGTTACTGTGGGCATGGCCGCTGTCCTGCGTGTAATTTCCTGAGCGCTGGTGATGTGGTGGGGGGTTTCGAGGAGGGAGGAGGGGAGGGGGGGAGGGCAGTGGGATGTCCGGGGCGCTCTTGGTTCGTTCTCGGTCTCGGTCTTTGCCTGCCTCCTTGTCCCGGTCGCCCCCCCGCTCCCTGCTGCTCTCCTTCCGGGGTTTGATCAGTTTGGCCAAAGCTTTGGCTCCGGACCACTGGCTCCTCCTGAAAGAAAACAACTACGTTAACCACGCTGATACCGCAGAAAAGCAACACTGCACTACAGCCATCATTATACACTACAGCCAGAGGGGGAAGGAGTACTCAGATGATTTATTTAAGTACAAGTAGTAATACCACAGTGTTGAAAGACTCTGGGGCCAGATGGGTCAGAGTGTGCGGTCCTCCATGCACACTCTGACCCATCTGTACGCGGTACGAACAAAAACGGGAGAGACGAGAAACTGCGACACCGTTGGCAGAAGGAAGAATGGAGAGAAATGTGGAAATAATACCATAAATAGAATGTTACCTCTCATGTAGCCTATATGAAGAATTAATTCGCAAAAATTGATTAAAGCCAATCATAAAAGGATCAAACCAACGCCTGTTTGAGAATCCTCAGTGCACACAAAAACGTAACTTGGAGAACCACCAAACAAACAATGTGATTTGTCTCCACCTTCCGAAAAGAAGCTAAATCTGACACGCTCTGAGATGTCTTTTTTACATTACATTGCATTTAGCTGACGCTTTTATCCAAAGCGACTTACAATAAGTACGTTCGACTAACAAGATACAACCTTGAAGAAAAAAGAATCATATAAGTACATCAGGTTTCATAGAACTAAAACATTTCAAGTGCTACTCAACTGGCTTTAGATAAGCCAGTCCTTTGTTAGTATGTGAGTCCTTTGTTAGTATGTGAGTGCTTTGTTAGTATGTGAGTGCTTTGTTCGTATGTGAGTGCTTTGTTCGTATGTGAGTGCTTTGTTCGTATGTGAGTCCTTTGTTAGTATGTGAGTCCTTTGTTAGTATGTGAGTGCTTTGTTCGTATGTGAGTGCTTTGTTCGTATGTGAGTGCTTTGTTCGTATTTGAGTGCTTTGTTCGTATGTGAGTGCTTTGTTCGTAATTGAGTGCTTATTGTTCGTATGGAGTGCTTTGTTCGTATGTGAGTGCTTTGTTCGTATGTGAGTGCTTTTGTTAGTAATTGTATTGCTTTTTAGCTGTTCTGTCGTCATTTCCTGCGATCTTCTTCATGCAGTCAGTCAAAATGAATATTAATACGGGGCGTTTCGTTGACTATTTATAGGCAAATATGGGCGTTACGTGAAGCCCGCAAAGCTGTGCCGTATTTCGAGTTGATTGTGATTTAAAAAGGGAAACCGGCGTAGGACGTGCCGCACACAAGTCCTACGCCGTTACGGAGTGTTTTATGAATCGGAAAATGTCTGTGCGTATTTATTTGCTTTGTCCTACGTAAGCAACCTTCCCACGTGAAGGCTTTATAAACGAGGCCCCTGGTCAGTATAAGTCCAGCCTTCAAAATGTTACTTACATTTAAAGAAAAAAAAAGTATAAGAATGAAAATATACTTTAAGTAATAATAATAATAATAATAATAATAAAA
Organism: Notothenia coriiceps; assembly: GCF_000735185.1. NCBI lineage: Eukaryota > Metazoa > Chordata > Actinopteri > Perciformes > Nototheniidae > Notothenia > Notothenia coriiceps. The sequence goes on from NW_011364590.1 coordinate 7,670, forward strand.
ACATAACAAAAGGCAGTCAGACAACCAGTCAGACAGACAAAACAACAAATAGATTAGGGGCCAAAGGCCTTAGTGAACAGATGGCTCTTGAGGGCCCTTTTGAAAGCGTCAAGTACAAGGGTATAGCACTCAATGGCTTATTTCAGCCTAATATATATGTTATTATTGTATTTTAAACATTAATGCATTCAAGTTGAAGCTGGTAATGCAGGAGCTTACATATTTACTATATAAACTACTGTGTCATTTGTTCATTTCATTAAGGTGTACAATAAAGTTGATCCTAACATATAATACATACTTGTTTTATTGTGTTGATTATATATTTGATTCATCTGAATGCTCAAAGTAACTTAAGCAGCCAAAAAAATGTGGTTGAGTAAAAAGTACAATATTTGCACCTGAGATGTAGTTGAGCAAGAGTGATATAGGTCATTTCAAAGTGTACAGTATTTGAGTACTGTACACTCAACTGTACACTCAAGTGTACAGTATTTACCTAATAGGTAAATACTGTACACCACTGGCTTTTCCATGTTATCTTTCAAAATGATAGGACTGATAAAAGCATTACTTTTTAGGCGTGGGGTCGTAGAACTTGTACTGGTCCATGATCTTCTCCTCCAGTTTTTCTTTCTGACGACGTAGAGCGTTCAGCTTATCTCTGCATGAAGAAAAGAAACATTCATACATTGTGATTTTGTCTTCTTATCAGATTATGTTACTCAAAACAGGAAGTACATTTCATTGGATGGCAGATTACTGAGCATGGGAGAGACAAAGATTCACACTCTGGAGCAGAGGGGGGCGCTGGATGCAAATAGCTAAGAAATCTAATGACACAAACAATTGAATGTGAGCATGTTAAGCGCTAAATAATACTTCAGTTTGGCAAGGGAAAAAGAAAGAAATACTTGAACGTTTTACATTTGAAAAGTCACCTAAGCACCACATGTGAATACTTGTGTCACTGGTAGTGTACTACATAAGTACGGGGTGTAAGGTGTGCTGTGTGCAGTTACATGTATAGTTTCTGTTCCTGGTGATACAGCTCTTTGCTCTCCATGCTCCGCTCCAGGAGAGTGTGGTTCTGCTGACTCAGCAGGTTGATCTGACTCAGCAGATGGTGGTTCTCCTCTTCCAGGTTCCCTTTCAGTCGACTCAACAGCTAAACACAGACATGCACAGAGACACATACAGTCATGTCAGGACAGTAACATGAGATGCTGATCTGGAGAGACGCAGTCTACTTCAGCGCTAATACAATCGCAAAAAACGATAGAAAAAACCCAATGTAAGCCAGTAATAGTTTAAGCTTGTTTGCTCAAGACAAGGGCATACACAAAAAGAAAAAGCCTAGGAGGCCACACATTGGTGGTAGCCATTTACGTAAATATGATCAAAACTTGGAATGTTTGAAACATTCAAATGTATCTAATCAAAGCAACCAGAGCATCTCTAATCCAGCCTTGTTCTCTAAAAGAAAAGATTCATAGTTTCAGTCACAACACTGCTGTGCTCCAAAACATATTGATCATTTCATGTTCCAGATGGCTTGATGGCAGAAGAGAAGGCAGAGTTTACCTCACAGTGGTTGTCCAGTTTGGTCATGGTGAGATCCAGGCCCTGGTGTTGCTCCATCAGGGAGTCGTGTTGTGCCATCCATCGACTCACTTCCTGCTGGGAGGAGCTTAGTAAGCCCTTCATATCGCTCACTCGGTGCTGCAGCCCCTCACACTGCCCGGACTGCTGGGATTGGCTCTCTGCTAGTCTAAAAGGGGAAGGCAGAGAGAATTCCACTTTGAGAGAAATCAAGAGATAACCTCAAAGTGTGCTGCCGGGTTCTACCGCTCACTGTAACCAGCCTATGGCTCAACTGTCACTGAACCTGTTTCAAAAAACCTGATCACTTAGGATAAACTTCAAGCTGATTTACAAATGGGATTGTTTTACCATACCTTTGATATTTGCCTTAGGCTCTGATATATGCGTTTTGAATCTGTTTTACAGCTCGTTTTGAACCGAACATAAATGAACAGATGTTGTTGCTATCTGTTCCAGTGAATAGCGTCATCATAGAGTTATTGTGTGAAAGTGAAATGTAGATGAAGGATGCTTTTGGTGCAGTCTCAAACATGTTTGTCTCATTGTGGACCATTATCACAGCAAAATTATCCACAACATTACACTTGTTGTTGTCAATGTCTGATGATGTGACTGTGTGTAACCTTCCAGTACCTGTCCACTTCTGATTTGAGCTGTAGATTCTCCTGCTGTAGTAGCCGAGTCTTCTGGAGTTCCTGGTTGAGTTCCTCCTTCTCTTTTCGGCCGTGCCCCTCCTGCTCGTCCCATTTCTCCTTCTGCTGCACCAAAATACAATACCTGCAGAGGGTTATTATTCATCATACTGTCTATGATCCCAAAAGGAGAAAGCCTGGTGTTTGCATTAGCACTTGGTACCATCTAGCGTGTGCCATGTGTGGCCCTTTCTTTTGTTCACCTGTGGAGCTGATAGGTTATTAAGGTTGTTAAGCAGGGATGCGCCACTATTATGTTTCATGGGATGAGAGTATCAGATGAGAATGTGTTGTTTGGCAGGAAGGCAGTGTGAGGATGTTTGTTGTCCAGGATACCTCTTTTTCATCCACAGTATATCCACATGATCAGTTTTGTCATATGGATTGTCCATGTTGTCATTTGACTTGGTTTATTCTTTACGCTGATTTATATTACATTTGAATGTAATATCAGTGACCGGGAAGTGAAGACATGACTTTTTCTTTCCTCTTTCTTTTACACTCTAGAATTTAGAACTACAGTATATCTACAAGACAGGTCTAAATAAAGATGTATATCCACGAAACACCTGATTATTTTGATGTTGTTTAGAAGTACTAATAAACATTGGTACATATTGGTTAAGTACGTAATACTACCTTACAATTTGATAAACATCCTTTCATGTGTGGCAAAGCATCTGCATCAAAAACACAAGATGAAAATAACTAATATAGTTTCCAAGCTCTTATCCCAGTGTTTAACAAAATACATACATATATATTTTGTTGTATATTTGTACTTCTAGTTCTCCAAATCTCTCTTTACTTCACATGTAAAAATATGGTTGATGACTCATCTTCAACAAACTTGAATAAATGTATGCAATGGTATGTGATTTGACTAGGTCCCCCACCCAATAGAATAAACCTCACTCACATCATAGCAGGAGGTGTGTTGTTAGATTTCAGCTGGCAAACACTTTGATGACATTGACTTTGTTCATCATTCCTGTCCTGATCTATCAATGTGGTGAATGTAAAATCATACAGCTTCATATCTTTGAAAAGCTACATTTATCTTGCAATATCAACAAAAACCTGTTTTACAATCTCATTTCAAGGTTTTGACTTATGTATGACACATTTCGGAAACTGAATATGCTCTAAAAGCCATGTCACTGTGACTTCATTGGTATAAGCTTCCACAGAAGATTATGAAATTACTTTATGCACCACTATATCAAGGTTCAAGGCTTTTATTGTCATGCGTGCAGTGCAGGATTTCCTTTAGCCGGTAATTACCGGTTTTTAGCTGGTAAAATTTATTAAAAAACGGTAAATTCAAAACCTGCCGGTCAAAAACTGTCCGGTAATAACTATGGATGCTCCGATCGATCTGCCGCCGGTCATTATCGGCCGATATTCACTCTAAATAGTTTGATCGGTGCTCTCTATAAAGGCCGATCAGGAGAGCTGGATCTGATCGATATGGACATAAACGCGAGTGAAGTGTAACCGGACGCGAGAGAGAGATCAGATCAGCTGCTCCATAATCACCTGAAGCCCCGCCCACTGTTTAGCGCGCTGCATGAGAAACTAACGGGCTGTCAGGAGAGAGAGGGAGGGAGAGGGGAAAAGAGAGGATCCGTTTCTCCCGTGTTATTATTCAAAGTTAATGTAAACACCATTGAATAATGTACTTTATCTACTACAAGTAGTTTGTTTGAATGACATAAAGATGTTCGTGGAAGTGCATCATTTTTTTTTTTTAAATGAATCTGAACTTTTCGATCTATTACGATTATAAACTGAAGCAATATAAAAACATCTCAGGTCACAGGCTCCTCCAACAGTCAACATAGATTATGACAAATCATTTTGCCTAATAGTCACCAAAGTAATATCCAAATTTCAATTCTAAATTCTAAGTCATCTTCAACTAACGTTTGCAAATGTCCTTGCCAACAGATTTTTTTGTAATGCCTCAAATGTCAGTTAACATAGAAGATATCTAATGTTTGCTTAATATACCTTTCCACTTAACTAAGTGTGTACCATATACTATAGCTTGTAGTGCGTCATCTTTTGTTATAGATACTCTTTGGTCCTTCACTCACTTGCTGTGCAGTGTGCGCTGCTCGCTCTCTAGCGCCCTCTGTTTGCCCTTCAGAGCGGTGTGCTGACTGATCAGCTGCTCGTACTCCTGAGCCTGCCTCTCGTGAACATTCAGCAGGCGCTCGTGATCGCTGAGCACGCTCTCTCTGCCTCGCCACGCCTCCTCCCGCTGCCTCTGCCACGACTCCACTTCCGACTCCAAGGCCGTGACCTGGCCCTGCAGCACGGCATTCTGGGCCATGAGGGATGCACTCTGGGAAGAGATTGTGGAGTTTTCCACCTAAGAGCAAGTGGCATTCATTAGAACTCAGTAGTTGTTAAGAATGTATTTCACAGCTAAGTTGAATATTACATTCTGATTGGTTCATTTGGATATTCCAGAGGTTATTAATACTTTTGAACACACCGCTGCTAAACGAAAATAATGACCGTTGCTAAGGAAGATCAAGGGAGAGCTGGAAAGAGGTTAAACGGACCAGCAGTGGACGGCAGATAAATCACCAGAAGAAGACAGACAGGAAGTAAATACTGACAGGAACACGGTATGGGCTCTGGCAGTGTTTAAAGACTGGTTCATGGACATGAACAGACTTGGACAGTCACAGAAAATCTCCATCAGTGCTGACATCATTTGAAGTTACACTGCTGTTGTCACGGTTCAGCTTCGCGTCGGGCGATAATGAACACCTCACTGCACATGATCCTTTCTATATATGTCCCTGAGAAATGTAATAGAAATGATGAGGTGAGAGGATTTCATTGTGTGTACCTGTAGTTTTGCTGTCTCTTTGTGTAGTGCTGAGTTCTGCTCCTGCAGGGTGGAGGTGTGTCGCTGCAGCCCCATCATCTGGTTGTTCAGAGACGTGTTCTGGTTCTCCAGCTGTTTGAGCTGCCCCTTCAGCAGGCTGCTCTCCGTCAGCAGGGAGGAGTTCTGGAGGGAACAATGAACATTCTCACATCCAGATGATAGATAATAGGCACATTGAGTAGTTCACCATATTCTGTCATTAAACAAATACAATTATTTGCGTAAAAAGGGTGAATTATAAAGCAATCAATTAGAGGGAAATAGACATTTAAAATAACATTAAATAAGCTACATAAAATATGAATAACACAAAAAAACTAAATTAGGTGTAAAAATAAATATATGTGATACCTAGCCTATTTAAAATAAAAACCTCATTACTCGTATTAGATGGGTAATGTTAGCTTAGCCATCGAAGCAAATCTAACTCATCAGTACTGAGATTTAGAGCCAACAAACTAAATAGTACTTACTCACTGTGGCGGAACATTAACTGGGCAGACGTAAGGCCTTTTCATTAATCACCCAATATACTAGAACTACTTATTTCATCATTTTCATCTTTTTTAGACAAGGTTTTCAGTATTTCAATCATGGAGATAATGAAACATTCGATGTGTCAGATTTAGTAAAGATTTAGCTGAAGCTGATATTTCAACCTTGATTCGAAGGGGGGGTACACCATACATTTTCAAAGTATGGTGATCAATAGATAATGTCACACATATGCCTGGTTAATGTTGCACAACGTTTATATGAAATAACTGTATTTAATAAAGAACATCTTACATTCTTTTCTATATCGATAATATGATCTTTGATTTTTAGCAGTTCTGCCGTGGCTGACCCTTGACCCCGGTCACTTTCCGAATGATGATGGGAGTTGTGGTTTTCTTCCCCCTGGAAAAAACCCACATATTGTAAAACAGTCTACATAACAACAACTCATAATGTGTAAAAACCTTTGGTTACAATGTGAGTGTGAGTGTCTTACAGTGGATAGGTCAGCTCGTAGCTTAGTTTTGAGCTTTTCGCTCTCTTCCAGTTTCCTTTCTAGAGAAAAGATCTTCTCCTCTTTAATCTTCATTGTCTGCTGGACAGTTTCCTCAAGCCGAGACTCCAGTAGCCTGTACCTGCTGACATGTGCACAGAAGAAATGTAAGTCATTGACTTGTGATGAGTAGTCCTAGAATGGGACCAGCGTATGAGACCCTACCTGTCCTCCAGTGTGTGCTCTTGCTGCAGCAGTTTCTCTTTGTTCAGTCCCATCTTCTCCAGTTCTTCATTGAGTCTCTCCAGGTCAACACTCTGCTGCTGAACACTCAGCTTCTCTGACACCAAATCCTGGAGACATAGCAACACATGATGACACCACTATGAAACCTCATGAACATCAACACTTTCATACAGAGTACATTAGGACTCATATTTATCATCAGTATTATACCCTTGGAACCAGTGGCTGATAAAATGGCATCACCGCAAAGTCAAGTTCTTTACCTATTCTGGGGTTTTATATGGGGTGCATTTGAAAATAGTCACTCGACTTGGGCACAAACTTAGCCGTTCGTACATTTAGAATCTAGTGTTGGGTTGGGTTATTCAGAGCCGCTCACTCTCAGAGAGCACCAAGCACAGGGACTGTGTGGAAGGCAGCTTTCATTAACACGTTTAGCTAGCTACTTAGCTCACGTTAAGGCTACAAGGTATCATATCTCATCATATTCATCTGTTAAATGATCATCCTTGGTGATAAGCCAGAGTCCCAACAAAAATGATACAAATATTGTCTTTAAAATCATGCAGAAATAGAATACTATGTTTCTAAGAACATTGGCAGTCTCCTTTTTAGAGCTTCCCATTAAGCACACCCACATATCAATAGCTTTCTCAGCAGAGGGAATCTGCCCAGTTGAAAGAGTTGAAAATGTCCTTTTTTCTGATCACTTTAAGTTTAAGGGATTTCTATCCAAAGTCCTGCTTTCTCCAGAACCTTCGCTTACACACTGGTAACAGCTGTGAGGAAAAGAACGTCTTGAAAGTCTCTTTACTTCTGTTCACCTCTTTATTAGACATGCAATAAGGTGTTGTGTGACCTCTCACCTCTCTCAGCGTGGCCAGAGTCCTCTTGTGGATAGTCGCCTGTTTCTGCAGCTCTTTGTTCTCCTTCTCCAGCTCCTTGGCTTTGACCGACACCTCCCTCAGCCTCTCCATTTCCTTCTTCAGAGTTGCTCCCTCCTTCTCCACTGTGGCTAACCTCCTGGCCTTCTCCTCCAGCTCCGTCTCTTTTCCCTCCAGAAGTGTCCTGCTCCTCCAGCTCTCCTTCTCCAGGTTCTTCCTGCCCTTCTCTGCCTGCTCCAAGGCCCCTTGGAGCTTCCTCCTCTCCTCTTCCACTTCCTCCCTCCGTTTCCGCTCGCTCTTCAGTTCTTGTACTTCCCTTCTCAGTTCCTCTTCTCTGACATGCGTCTCCTGCCTCTCCCTCTCTTCCTCTTCCCTGTCCTCTTTGCTTCTCTGTATTTCCTCCTCTAAGCGATGCTTCTCCTGGTTCAGAGCGGCCATATTCTGCTCCAGCCTCTCTGCCCTCTTCTTCTCTCCCTGCGCCTCCCCTCTGGCCTCCTCCAGCTTCCTCTGCAGATCCTGAGTCTGTCTCTGCACCTCCTTGTGCTCGTCCTGAAGGGAGGCCAGACGGGTGGATGAGGAGCGCAGGTTCTCCATGGAGCAGCGCAGGTCCAGGTTCTCCTTGGACAGCAGGCTGTGCTCCGGCTCCTGCCTCCCAAGCCGCTGCTGCTCCCCCTGGGCCTCCTCCAGCTCCCGCTTCAGCCGGTGCACCTCCTGCTCCAGGGAGGACACCTGCTTCTCCAGAGCCTCCGACTGCTCGCTGCAAACACGCAGAGAGGCCAGCTACAAGCAAGACAGAGAAGATATAGTCTGAGATAGAATTTAATCAAGTCAGTATGCTTTTAAGAATAAGTTATGCATGACAACAAAACTAAAAACTCATTCACAGGCTTAGGACTCACTCCTGGACTCTATTACTATTACTCAATGCCTATATACAATAACTTTAAAACCTTCAAAATAGAAAAATATATATATGTAAAAATATAATATTACCATTATTACTATTATCTATTTTGAGTATTTACCTATTATAAAAAAAAGGTTTATGTTTTTATTTAAATAACTCCCCTGTCATACAACGTACTGCTATACAATCCCTTTATTGCACTACTACTGGTTCATTTACATCAATAATGTTTGAAACTAAATGCATTTGCTCAATGTTGTTGTGAATTTTGTATATGGGAAATATTCAGAAATCCCCTGTCATACAGTAAAGTGTTACCAAAGTCATTCACACATTGACAGTCTCCTGCTGGTTCTAACACCCTACAAGGTTTGGAAAAATATGCTTTTGTCTGATTTTGGTGAAATGTTGTTATGTTTGTCATGATTTACTATTTATTTGAACTTTTTCACAACCATTCTTGACTGTTAACTACATTAGATGAGTGGTTTTGTTTGCTTATGTTTTGTGTTTTTGTGGAGGAAGAGTAGCCAATGCTAATGCTAATGGTATCCTAATAAAGACACATAGACAGATTACCTCTCTGCTCAAAGTGTCCCTGCCCCTCTCCAGCCTGGCCGTCTCTCGCTCCAGCTCCTCACATCGCCCCGCCCTGCTCCCCAGCCTCTCTGCCTCCTCATTGGCCAGTTTGAGTTGGGTCTCTAAGCTGGCCAATCGGGAGCTGGTGTCAGTGATGTTCTGGTGCAGGAGGCGGTTCTGGGTTTCCACCTCGCGGACCCTGGCCTCGCTGTTGGACTGAGCGCGCTCCTGAAGGGACGCCACGGCATCAGAGAGGTGCTGCTTCTCACTCTCCAACTCTGAGATCTGATTGGACAGGAAGAGGAGAATATGGTGTGGACAGATCAGAGTTTCCGTTAGAATTTATTTTCACTGGTCAACATGTCCGTTAAAGTTTAAATCTTCCGGACAAAATGAGAAAAGTGCCGGTCAAAGGTCTTCTTTGTTATTTATTGAGTTTTAAAACAAATTGATAACGACTCTATATTAAACAAACTAATTATAGTAGATTAACTACATTATTCAGAAGTGTACAGTACGGACCCGGTGCCACGAGGGGGCAAAAGGGGGCATTGCCCCCTCAGTTGTATTATTTGCCCCCTCACTTTGAGCATCATTCATCCATCCAAGAGTACAATAAATGTCACAATTATTAAATAAGTTTAAATAATTATTTTCCCCAATAAACGTTACTATGTTTAGATCAGATATGTGGGCAGGCAGTCAAGCAACGTGTAAAAAAGCCTCAACCCCAACTGAGCTTGTAGTCTTAGCGTGTGTGCTTAGCTGTAAACACAGTCGGATGGGTGACCAAAACGTCCCTGTTTTCCGGGTAGAATCCCCGTTTTCGGTGCAAGGTGAAATCAAATGTTATATATCAGTAAAAACAGAGTAACAGTGTTGTGCCTGTTTGTAGCGTTAGCGTATTTCTTCTTCTACTACTTTGTCTTCTTCTTTTTTCTTTAATGGCGAATCGCTTCCACTTGGAGCATATATCGCCACCTACTGTTGATTTATTAAATGTTTATATTAAATCCTTGTCCTCAGACCAGTGTTTTTGAGGAACTTGAAGATCAGCTTGTTTACTTAATTTCTTGATTTACTTTCGTATATTGACTTGAAATCCATTGTCCTTGATGTTCTGTTGTTCCAGTGCAGTTGTCAGAATTAGTCTTTGTCTGTTATAATCCGGGCAGCTAAAAAATACATGATGTAATTTTTCTCCCCAATTTTCGGTGCCCCCGATGGGTTGATGCACCCTTAGCATTCGCCTATACTGCCTATGCCAAGGGCCGGCCCTGGTGAAAACAATGACATCAACAAAAAATAAGACAGACAACTACAGATAGCACCACACATGATGGTTACTTGTTATTATTCAGGGCTGCCTGTATGGATCAGGTTTTTGCCAAAGCGAGCCCTTTTATTAGAATAATAATATGTTATGTATTATATCAACCGTATTGGTACAATGAGCGACATCTAGTGACGGATTTTGGATTTTAATTTTACTCATAGCAGTTAGACTCTAGAGACAAACCAGGGGACTATATTTGTATTTTTAATCTGTGTCTGTCCATTTGGTGTAGTATTTGATCCAATATTACATTTGGTTTATGTATTAGTCACTTTCTTATGAATGCCTTATGCCAGGTTTCAGGCCTTGGTTTGAACATTCAATCCTGGAAATAAAAATCAACCAGATTAATTGTTCTTTAATCCTGACCTGACTAGAGGTAAGTAAATCTGTATAGGAAGACGAGTTAAGGGATAGAGGAGAAAAGGTTATGGTATAATTACAGAGCCTGTCAATTTATAAATTGAGGAAATCAATGTTAGTCTGTTAACCAAAGTACATCCATCTGATAATGTACTATCTGTTATTAAAGATCAGAGGAAAATAACAGAACGAGAGGGGTAAATCCAGAATAAAGAAGCAAAGAGATTGTAGAGCAGTGAGAAGGAAAAAAGCTTGGTGTGTCAATTCATTACATTGCCAGTATTTTT
>NW_011364590.1:18501-38109 GCF_000735185.1 Notothenia coriiceps
ACAATGAAGAATAAACATATGTATAACTAGTTTAGCTTGTTCCAGAGGTAGATCAAATAGCTAAGTGTGTTCACGGCCCGTCCACACTACAGCTTCGACAGCTTCAAAAACGGTTTCCAACGCGTCTGCCCATTCACTTTGAATGGGGTGACGTCATGTTGCCTCGCTTTTCGCCGAACTGAATTGTGGGTAGCAGAGCGGAGCTTTCCTGGCGTTTCAGGCTGCAAAAGTTGAGCAATGTTCAACTTTTGAAGCTTCTGAAGCTTTCGGTGGAAGCGTCAGCCAATCAAATCATATGCCAGTACAAGCTCTAGCCAATCAAACAGCTGCTTGTGTGTCAGGGGCGGGAGATTCATGTGATTGGTTGTTGGTCGAGCTTCAGACACGCCCGCCGGCAAGTTTTTTTTTAAGCTGTAGTGTGGACAGGCCGAACGGTACGTCCACACAGCAGCTTTAAAAAAAATTCCAACGCTTCCAACGCTTCTCTGCCCATTGACTTTAAATGGGAGTGACGTCACTTTGCCTCGCTTTTCGCCGAACTGCATTGTGGGGAAGCGAAGCGAAGATTTACAGGATTTTCAGGATTCAAAAGTTGAGCAATGTTCAACTTTTGAAGCTGAGCTGGAAGCGTCAGCCAATCAAATCCCGTTTATGCAAATCTGACAGTACAAGCGCTAGCCATAGTAGCCAATCAAACTGCGTGCAAGCTGGGAGAGCCAGACCGCAGTTCATTTCCTCATATTCCAAACGAGAAATTACGGTAGCAAATCACCCGGTTCTTTACGACCAGAACTATTTACCGGGATACAAACCGGAGGAACCAGGCATGGAGGGAGGTGGCAGAGACAGTATGTGAAACTGGTAGGTTTTCGCCTGTTTGGGGAGTTTATATATATATATATTGCTCGCATAAAATCCCCGGGTTTTTTTGCTTTGTATGCCGGGGGCGGGAGATTCATGTGATTGGTTGTTGGTCGCGTTGCTGGCGAAAAATCCCCAAGCTCTCAGACACGCCCAGCTCCAAGATTTGCAAGATTTTTTCAAAGCTGCTGTGTGTGTTTTGCTCCGCACACCGGTCCGTCACAGCGGACAGAGCTGCAGGTGATCATAGAGCTGCATCATGTAGAGCTGCAGGTGATCATGCAGGGCTGCGTGTCTCCGTCGACAGCAGCAGCTGATCTGCTCTCTGATCCCTCTCGCGCGTCTGGTTAGACTTCCCTCGCGTTTATGTCCATATCGATCAGATCTAGCTAGTTCTAGCTAAAGATATGACTGCTTGCGTATCAAAGGACACCAAACAATAAGCGTTGCTTGGCAACGGGGTGTGGCGGCAAAGCATAGCGCAGCATTATGCATTTGTTTACATGAGGGGTCAAAATGTCCCCTTCAGGAGGATAAATCTCTTTCTCCACATTAAATGTTAGACATTAGAATGTACTCTTCTTGTCTGTCACGTAAGTGGTGCAACTGATGCTGTATTGAGCTAAGGGGAAAGTCCGGTAAGTACCGGCTAACGGAAACTGCGGGACAGATTAGGCTTTATGGTCTCTTGTAATAAACATTAACGATGAAAATGTTGTATAAACGTAGCGATATAGATGTATAATTAACATCTAAGTGTTAAAAAAGATATGAAAATTAGTATGATTGTTATCATAACTTTATCCGGTGAAATGACGTGTTTGTCATGTGAAACACTGTGTTACCTGTTAGCTCATATGGAGTAAAACAAGTAGTGTAACCACCTTTAACTAAATAATAAGCTGTGTATTTGTATCTTAGTATAGTCAGTCAGTGTTTTTTTCCTATATTTTAAGTTTTAAGCAAGTTTAAACGTGTCCATGAATGTTTATACGGATGCATCACTCATTGGACTTGTGTGCAACACATGCTTTAGAGTTTTGAAATACCTGTCTGTCTTTCTCCGCCCTCAGAGTGTGCATATCTCTCTCCAGATTCAGTTTTTCCTTCAGTATTTCCTCCCCCAGAGACTCCATGTCCTGATTAGTCAGTCTCTCCTGCTCCAATAAACCCTGGAGACGCTCAATCTAAGAAACAACCAAGGGAAAGTTAGTGTAACTAATAGTAACAGAGAAATGAGTAATAGAAGCTTGTATACACACCTTATTGCTGAAGCCTTGGTTCTCCCGGTCCAGCTCCTGGGTGTGGAGCTGCTGCTCCTGCAGGAGGTGGTTCTCTTCCTTCAGTCTCTCTACAGAGGTCTGAAGCTCTCGGTTCTCCTTCTCCAGCTTCAACACCCGACTGGAAACACACTCGTTCAGCTCGTGGACCAAGGATTTATGAGCTTCAAAGAAAATAATATTTTAGTTTTGACCAAGTAGAGAACAGAAGAGTAAAACCCAATAGAGAGGTGCATTGACGCGTCCTAAAAACCGGAAGTAAGCTGCGCTCGGGTTTCCTCTACAAAAAAGCAATGGGATTTCTCCATAGGGTTTTGGAAAATAGCTGGAAATAAGGTGTGTGGAAAACGAACCTGTTAGATAAATGCACGTTTTGTTCAGCCGGATAATATCCACATGTCTAGTTGTCTACTCTACTTTTATCATTTTCCAATCATAAATCTATCGATTAGATTTATGATTGGATGCTGCGTCACCACTCAATAATGAGTATGTCTTACTCTCTGTGTTAGTGTTGTCATGGTTCTTGGACAACTGCTCCAGCTCCCAGCCCAGATGAGCCGACTCGTTCATACTCTGTTTCTGTCCGATCTCCAGCAGCATGTTCTCCTCCACCAGCTCCTCCATCCTCCGACGCTCATTGTCCCGCTCCTGCAACATTTGAATGCCAATGTTTTCTTAATAAGGGTCTTAATGAGCATTGTTTTAGGGACATCAAGTACCAACACCCAGAAACAGACCATTAGCATATAAAAAAGCCCTGATTCATAACTCATGTAGAACTCTTACAAGAGTGGGGCAGTGATGACATATCTTTGTAGGCCGACCCGGAAGTTAGCATCACAAGGGCTCCCTCAACAAAAAGCAAGGGGAATTTTTCAATGGATTATGGAATATTGCAGGAAATAAGAGCTGTGGCAAATGAACATTGATTATGCTACAGGTTTGTTTCAGCAGGATAATCTCCACATATTAACACCACTTTTGAGGCACGAATACAATAGCCAGAAGTAAAACAGCTACTGTTAGCTAGGCTATAAAACGACATGGCGGTTGCATGACTTTAGGTCATCGCCGCTAAGCTAAAGGTGGCTAATGGTCGAAGTGATGACATTTAGTAGTGTCATTTAGCTACTGGTTTGCAATCACAGTTTTTATGACATGTAAAAGCTTCAGACATTCACCAGTGGGGTATGTACTGACATATTTTATGTCGTAGAACAAAATGTGAAAGTCTCTTCACCTTAGATTTACTCATTCAAAAAGACATTGTCTTTAAGACTCATTCCCAAGTATAGGACGTACGGCACAACACTACGGTAATTGTTTATGAACAAGAAAGGCTGTTTTGTTATTCAAGCTTATGTGAAAACCTGTAAATTAGCAGACACATGACATTTTGACTTATCATTTGTGTAGTTTAGACTCATGGCATTGCATATTACCATTTCCAAGTCGTTTAGTTTAGCTCGTAGTAACAGGTTGTCTTTCTCCAGTGTGTGCAGTTTGTCACAGCGCCCCCTGGATGCTGACAGCTGCTCTTCCAACAGCACCTTGGTCTCGATGAGCGTCTCGTTGTCCTCGCGAAGCTCCTGAAGGACCACAGACACATACATACTGAGTTGAATGCCTTTGCCAGCTGCCAAGTAAGTCTGGCTCCACGGTGCGTTTATGTCTTATCTTTTGGAATTTCAATAACATGAAACATTTCCAATACAAGATAATGATTCTGTATTAAGTGTTAAAGTAAACAAGGTATATCAACTTAACAGTGGTGAAGTGTAACAAAATGATATTTACTGTAGTATATCACTTAATTATTTCCTCAACTACATTTTAGAGGCACACATATCATACTTTCACTCCAGTAATTGTATCAACACTTTGAGTAACTAGTTCCTTTTTAGCTATAGTAGAGCGGATAACCATGAAATTGTGCACTTTTTGAAAGAAACATGAAACTTCTACCATAGTTAGTTTATACCATGAGGTTTATTTTCAGATGTGGAGGGAAGTCAGATTTGACCTCTGAGGCCCGGGAGAGGTCAAATCCAAGATGGCCGCCAATAATACTCAAAAATGCCTCACTTTGGAACCAAACACTGTAGAAAAACACTTAAGGTGTCATTTCCCACACATTTTAGGGTGCCCATTCTGTTGGTGATACCTTTGAGACCAATAGAATTCAAGAAAATGCATTTAGATCAATGTGGAGGTCAAATAATGCAAACATAGGGTGGTGAACATAGTAGTAACAGTAATCACAGTAAACCAATTGGGGATTGGATGTTTTTGGCTACTGTGTTACTGTTGTCACAAATTAATAAGTTAAATAATTAACAAAAAATAGAAAAAGTCATAAAGAGATATGCAAGAACGACCATTAAAAATTGGAGTGGTACAGTTCGCAGTGTCGAACTAACCAGGGATAGAGAGTCGAGAAGCAAAAGGGTTCGTTAGGTTCGGGGGGGTCGTGATTGGACCCGTAACACAAGACAGTTCAGTTTTGTCTACTTGGAAATGCACAGGAGAGTAAGGGTGTAAGTATTGTAGGACAGACCATGTCACCATATGCATTGGAGTGTCTTCGTGTGAAGGAGTGTTGAAGTCGGGTATAGGTTACCGAGTTGGACTCTCGCTAATCACTACCTCTACCGATCTTAGGTGATATAACTTTCTCTGTTTGTCCGTCTTCCACCGTTTTGTGTTCTCTACAGCCGACTTTTATAGTTTTGTTTTTCGTATACTATCGATTCAGCCCCTTTAAATTGATGTCGTGTTGTTGTTATGGAGTAGACATGTGTTGGCTAGACCGGGTGTCGGTAAGTGTAGGGTGTCTTGGATGAACGAAGAAAACGTTTCCTCGGACGACGTCCAAGAGTCCAAACGTATTACGGTTGGATGTTGTAACTGTCTTTACACTCCTTCACACGGGAACTCGGAACTCCTGTCCGAGACAACCGAGTTCGAGCTCTCCCACTTACTAACGGTAACTTCCGGTTCATGGTAGTAGCGACAGACAGAAGTAACATAGTTGTTTCGGTCCGTCGCGTAGGGATTTGTTGTTACTACCTCTACTATGACACGAATTTTTTGGGGGGGGGTACCGTATCGGAAAACGTGTCAATCACCCGTATAGAACCTTCTGTTCTTTGTCACTATTTGTGAAGGGGACAGAACTTTAACTGACTGTAGCGAGTCAACATGTTCTGGTCCGACCTTGTTGAACCAGACTGACATCTATTTGCCCTAAGTGTGGTGGTTATCCTGACTTTCTGTGCTGACGAAAGACTCGAAGGTGGTAGACTCCCGTGTAAGTGTTTCCTTCTCTGTGTGAAGACCTGAAAACTCTTACTTAACCTGGTCGAGAGTACTATCGGACAGATTTGACTGGTCACTACGGTACGTGAATTACGGCTCGTCCGTGTTATCAACCGCGTTCTTAGAAACCAAGCAGAAAGAGAAAACTGCCTAGTAAGGTTCTTTATGACGTCGTCTCCCGACCACGGTGGTAGAGAGAACCGAGAGCAGTTGTACCATGAACTACCATGTTTTTAATATCGTAGTCTGGTGTGTTTGGACGGGGATTGTTAGAGGGTAACTACCGAAATTGTCATTCTTCGTCCGTGACCTTGTACCTAAGTGGTTCGAGTCGTGCATGTTCCTTTTTCGCTTTTGAGGGGTGAGGGGAGATATAGACAGGGAGTTCTAGGTACGTCAATGTGCTTTCATCCCCCAATCAACTGTGTGACAAGTGGACCCTAACCACACAAAGGTACTGTCCGACGACGTTCAGGTGTAGTTTGTAAACGGTTACCACAGACGGTGTTAATCCTACCCTTCTACAACACCGGGTGGTTTCAACGCATTACCTGACAAGTGTTGTCCTCGACACCTGTTATAATCTGGTATTGGCGTTTCAGACGTTGTCGGTTCTAGGGAAGGTGCCTGACCTTAGAGTGATTACGTCGTAGGTAGTGTGTGTGTTTCGCCTTTTGACTAGCACCACATGATCACTGAATCAGTCTACCAGAAGGTGGTTCAGTCACCTTGTAGACGGTTGTAGTATTGTGTCAGCACGGTGGTCGAAGGGAGTGTGTTTTTCCTTAATCACACGGTGGACATGTTCCAGACACTCTGGGAGGTGGGAGGATCAAAGGATGTCGGCGGTGTCTCTACCTTTATACGACCGAGTCTTTTTCAGTTCTGTCGACAACTTTGCAGTCAGGTAACTACCGTACTATGGCACCAGACGGATGGTACGGACACAAGGTGGTACGCAGTAGGGAGGACGTCGTTTAGTTACGTAATTAATGGAAGAGAAAGAACTTTACGTGCTAAGTCAATCGTAGCTAAGCCGTGAGATACCTTTAGCATTTTCTCGTTAAGTTGTACACTTAGACCAGTCTAAGGACAGTAACGAACGCTGGTTGGTGACATACGAGAGACGATTTGTTCATGTCCCTGGTACCGGTCTGTGAATACCTTCTTCTAGTGAAACACTAGTACAAACCACCAGATGTGTAGCTTTACCGATACAACTTCAACGGACTCTGACCGATCTTCTGTCACCACCTGTTTACGGAGACCAGGTCCGCTTAACGTTCAGACCTTGTCGTTTAGGAAGTATGTACCGGTTTGTACAGTGGTTACTGGGCGGTACGTGTGGTCCAGTGTCGACGTTCGGGATATGTGATGACGTTGCTCGTATGTTACTTTTAACGTATAGACTACTATGTCTACGGTACCGGGGGACTGTCAGATAGAAAACTCCTCCACCACGTATGTTGTTCGTCTTCGATCACGACAGTGAAACTGATACCGTATCTCTGGGACAGTAACGTCGAAGAGCAAAACGCCTATGTACTCCAGTAGACCTTCCGTTGAAGGTCGACATGCACCTTAGGGATTGTGTCTAGTACGGGACCTACAACAGCGGGACCTAGGTGTGTGATGTCGTCTACCGAAGGGCATGTGTAGGCACTATGACTTACTGAAGAACGCCTGTCTGTTGGGTTACTAGGACCGTTTAAGTTCAGACCTGTAAGCACACGTGTTTTGGTCGTGGTCAAGGAGACGGTACCGTGAACGGTCACGTTACCTTGTCTTGTTACGGTACCAGTTTCCAAGACCACCCCGATAGCCTTGACTGACCGTTAAGGTCTTCCGTAGCTGCGACCTACCCCACGTCCTGGTCTTTAGCGGTCCTAGTGATTTCTCAAACTCTTTCCGTTGTGTGGTTGTCGTACACTGGGTCACCTAGTCTTGGGTACTGGTCGTTGCGACCTCACGTTCGGTGATAAGGACTTCCTCCAATTCCGTGAACAGTGCCACGACCTTCTCTACACTTAGGTACAGATCTTGTCGTCGGTTCTAGGAAAATCAGGTAACTGTGTTCTATGTATCACTATGGGTTCAAAACGACTATGACATTCTTCCTAAATATGGTAACCACTCCTCGTCATGTGGGCTCAAACACTGGGTTTCGAACCTTTCCACCATGTTGTGGATAGGTGTGTGGGAGAAGGTTTTTTTTTCAACGGTGATAAGTCGTCTGGTTGACCTTCCAGTTTTTAGTTTTCTCTTTCGTGTTGAGCGACGTGACTTCTCACTGACACCAGGAAAAAAGTTCCTACATGTAGAGTACAGTTTTAAGGTGCTCTACCTCTGTAGTTTGGTGAAGAAAAAGGTGCTTTTGGTCCGTCGTGGAGGTCGAGACAGTCCTCCTTTTTGAAAGCCAAAGCCCCAATTTCTCTGACGAAGCGACGGGACCTCAGTTAGACCAACTTTAGCTACTCACAAGGATTCTGACTACGTCATTAAGATCTACCACGTCGACACCAAGTTTACGACTTAGGTTTCAATAGCTTCTTGTAAAGTTCTCATACCTCTTTGGTCACAAGTATGGTATGTAGAGCGAGTTGATCTCCATTCGTAGGCACAACTGGAACAGACCCTCATATGGATAGACGGTCGGACTTTCGAAGTTGTTCTGTCTTCTCCCCTTTACCGTTCTCCTTTTCCCACCGAGGGGAATTGACACCTACGGGTTCTTGACCTTTCTGAAGAAGCTACACTACTTTTGTTTTTGTCTCAATTAAAGGAAGGACCGGGCTCTTCGGCATTCAGACGGTCATCTTGTCCCGGTTCCTTGACTACGTTCTCTACCTTGACCTCCAGGAGACGAGGAGGACGGCTAAGTACACACTGGACGTAAAAAAAAAAAAGACCGGGTACAAGTGTGTCTTGCTCCGGTCTGTGGGCCGATGAAGACGTACACCGTCTGCGACACGTATTTCCAACATCTTCCAGCTGGGTATGCATGGCAACCTATGTCTACACCACCAACAACCGTCACCGAACAAAATCGTTGTTATCCGAGGGCTACTTGACACCCAAAGGAAACCACACACCCAGCTCAAGGCCAAATGCGATAAGTATCTTTACCAACGGTGTTACTGAGGTTTTTTTGATAGGTTACGGACTGAGGAGGGACAGAAAAGTGCGAAAGTGACCTACACTGTGGGCACAGACGTAAACGCCGGCACCTTTCTTCTAAGGGCCCTCTCTACCTTCAGAAAGGGTCTCCAGGCACTACGGAAGGTCCTTGAGGACACGTACGGTTCACTCCAGTCACTTCTAAGGTACAATTGACGACCTATTCTAAGGCACCACGAGTACATACTGGCTTGCTCACTCACGTACCTTCGACTTACTACGGTCCTTGTCGAAAAAGAGGGTCTTCAGGTCCTCAAATTCTTTTGTAGGGAGGTTGGGTCCGACGGGAGTTTGTCGTGTAGTCACCATGAACGAAGTCCGATTGCAAAACCTTGGTCAGTGACCAGGGGCCCTGGGTCTTCTACGGTCTCGGTAGACTAACCCCGGACCTGTTTTCTTTGGTGACCCACCGTCGGTGAGACCTGTTGAGAGGGACTTTGTCTGTTCAGAACGGGTACTCGACTAGGCGACATTGACAGTCTTTCCCACGTGACCTGGCCACGAGTACACAGTTTCGACGTGAATTCGACTGTCTAGAGACGAAAAACAAGATCCCTGACAATTCTAAAACTAGTGATGGTTATACACTAGTGACTGTACTTTCCTGACACACAACAATTGGTGAAGAGGCAGGAACTACTACTAATTTTTCAATTTATTATTTAGTCAATTTTTTAAATGAATAATAAAGTTACTGACAACAATTACCGTAACAATAATAACAAATAACTGTAGTAATGATTGGAATAGTATAATGACAATAATAAAACTTTTATTTGATGGANNNTTAAAATGCAATAAAAAGAGGTGTGTCCTATGCAGCCAGTGTAGTTCTTTGACCCAGCACTGATTTTGAGTGAATCGGTCACATGACCTGGAAGTTATTGAAGAAATAAGCAAATGTTTCCATCAAAAATATTAATAAAACCTATTTAAAGTATTAAATGCAATAAAAAGAGGTTTGTTCAATAAATGTATGCACTAGGGTGAATTTGCTTCACATTCACACGATCGAGAAGCTGTCGATTTATTAAAAAGAACATTTTTCTTGTGTAATTGTAAATGTCATTTGTTGATGGTCCCTAAGTGAAAGCCTCGTTTCGCGGAGAAGATCTCCCCGTTAAACTGACGCTGCCGGCGGGTCCGGGAAACTGACGCTGCTGGCGGGTCCGCGAATGTCCGTCGAATATCCAACCTAAAACTAAATTCACCGCGGTTACCGTGCCGGCATCACCGCCGTAACCATAGGCGTAAAGAATGCAACGCAGCCACGTACATATGGCAACACCCAGAAATATTCACAAATATTCACAAACTGTAATGAAGAATGACTATTATTTATTTCAAGAAATTTTATTTACAGAAACTCAACATTTCTAATCTGTGTGACACAAATATTCGCGATTATTCTGGGCTCCCCTTATTTATCTCAAAGTCGGCCTTCAGGGGAGCTCCCTCCCTCTTTAGGGGAGCCAAGCTCCCCCTGGCTCATTTAACTAAAGTTACAGTTCAGCTTTTTTAGTTTAGGGTTGTAGCAATAACCCTTACTGCTGGGTCTCCCCATGTGTAGAAGTATATGTGACTTCAAGCATGACAATGCTTCTGCTTTGTCTTTAAAAAAAAAGAAGTTTTATCTTTGCACTAGTTCACTGAAAAGCTACAATCTTATATAAGATCAGCTGATTGTAGAAAAGCACATGTCTGGTTGAGCTGGTGTTGGATCAGTGATCTCCTCCTCCAATGAGATGATGACTGTCCTCCAGTGGAGCATGGAGGTGAAGCAGCGATCTGAGGACTGAGGCTTTCTCAGACTGACTCTCCAGTGGGTTCTCCTCTCCTCACACTCCTCTCTGTTGTTCGTGTTCCTCTCTCACAGGCTCCCACCTGTTCTTGACCCCGCACTGATGGCCTCCAGTCTATTGACCTTTGACCCAAGCCAATCACAAACAGTCAGGAACCTGTTGACCTTAGGAGAGTGAGAGGAGCGGTTTGTGTTGTGGTGTGTGTGTGAGTGTGAGTGTGAGTGTGAGTGTGAGTGTGTGTGTGTGTGTGTGTGTTTGTGTGTGTGTGTTTTGCAGTCTGACCTTTTCTGACTTTTGACAAGTGGTTGCATTATTCGTAACATTGACTACATGTATTAGGAAATATTGTTTTTACAGATGTATCCTCATAAATGTGGTTAGCCGCTGATTTTCTTCTAGTGCCATCCTCAGGTCAAAAATACAGTTTTTTAATTGCCTTTTAAAATTGTATTTTACCACCTTAAAATGTTTATTTTGTAATACGCCTTAATCAGTGTGAACAGACTCTTAAATAACATGGGAAACTAGTTAAAATTATTATCATAATTGCAGTATGCAGTCCTGTTCAGCATGATATATTAATCAACTTTAAAGGGGCCCTATTGTGTTTTTGGGGGTTTTCCTTTCCTGTAGTGTTGTGTTTCTGTGCATGTAAATGGTCTGCAAAGGCTAAAATCCCTGTGCTCCCTCCAGAGGGAGTTTCTCCCCCAAACACTCTCCCTTGACTGAAACGCCTCCATTGAACTCCTTTCTTTATTTCTGTAACATAGTGACATCACTATGTAACAATCAAGCTTCTATTGGCTAGAGCTCCAACACATTGTTAGTGATAGGCTAAGGGATGTGACATCACTAAGCTGTTGACCAATCAAAACAGAGCCGGCCAGCTAACCAATCACAACAGACTGGGCTCTGGTTTCAGACAGAGGGTGAAAAGAGGTGCTGCAGCACAGGCAGTATGAGATGAGTATGCATGGCCCGGATTGGTGGAAAAGGTTTGTAGGAGTCAGGGAGTAAAACAAGATTGATTGTTTCTCAAGTAGGAAAAGATGACATTGAAGTTTGATAAAGAATTATGTGCTTTTAGAATCAATCTATCCAACTCTCAGTAATGCTGACCCTCCTTTGCAATGAAACCGCCTGTTGCTGTTGCAAAAACATGCAATCCAAGCTGTAACTATTTCACGCAGAGCATGAAAGTACTAAATAGTTCTGAGCAGAAAATGTACGATTCTGAAAACTGGATATTCTAATGCCAGTGATGTTACATCACCAAGCCTGAAGTGAACAAGAGAGGGCAGCGAGTGCATCTCCTCACACTGCCAGTGTTCCCCACCAAACCTAAACATTACTGCTGAGGTTATTAAAGGAATGCTTTCACTGTTTTCGAGGAACTTTCCACCGACCAATCAAAGGAGAGGATAACTTCCTCTGTGAAAGAAATACTGTTGAAGAGGTTGAGGAACAATGTCGGACTCCATAAAAAGAAACTCCATCTGGAGGGAACACAGGGATTTTAGACTTTGCAGACCATTTACATGCAAACAAACCTAAATAACACACGACATGAGAGGGAAAACATCAAAAAGCCTTTTTAATAGACATACATTTAGCCAACAATAGTTATACAAGCATAAATACATTGAGAAACTAAAACACATCTTACTTTTCCTTTTTTTATAAATGATGTGCTATGCATGCGTTGCATTTAAGTGCAAGTTAAAACGATATGAGTCCCATTGCTGTGACATGAAACTAACTGAAGCTATGTTAATGCTGAGGGGCCTCAGCTCTTCAGCTTCAGCCACCTGGTGATGCAACATAACCCTCCGCAGGTCAATGAGTGCAAAAACCTCATGTTTGATACTGGCCTACAGACGTGCTGACTCACACACTCACACTCAGTGGAGGCTTTTTGTTTCCTTGGGTCATTTTTAGAACATATGCACGCTCCTTTTAACTGTTTTAAACTCTGATCTGCAGTAAAATGACACAGACCCATCAGACTGAATGAAGTGCAGCTTTAATAGAACATCCCCTGATATGTCTGCAGAGGCTCTCCTGCCCCCTGGTGGCTTTCTCTGGCACAGACACAGCCACCTGACTATCAGAGGATGCTTTTGTCCAGAGTAGATCTTTGTTCTTCTGAACCTGAGGCCCATCTTGGGGCCCTACGAGCCGAACACCGATTTCCTCTTTGAGATATACCAACAGTGACACAAATAGATTCCATGAGGACCAAACTGCCCTTCAAAGGAGTTATCTATTTTTAGATTAGCAATTATTTTCCAACAGTGCTATTTTTGGGTGCTTTAAAAACATTCACTTCCTGACTGCTGATAAGGAATGCTTTGGGGGATATTTAAAAAGGAAAGTTTCAAAATCATTCATATTTGGCCAACAAATAAACGTTATTCTACAAAGTGTATATCAAAGGGACCCGCTTGAATATTTTGTAATTTATGTACCTTTTTGACACTACATTTAAAAGACTGACATGGCACTTTTTACTCCACTGGCTATTTATGTTAAAGATCTACTTTGTTGTTACTTTATAGATAATTTAAAACATATACATTTTCCTTTATATTCTGATATATGAGACATTGTTAACATGTGTCATAGTTAGAGGCCAAACACTTTAAACAAATCTGGCAAAATTGACCAGTTAAATCATTTTAATTATAATTAGGTGTTAATGCATAGTATATTTTGGTGCAACTTTTCTAATTGTACTTGCATCAAGAAATGTGTTTATTTGTAGAACCTTTACTCATAAGACTGTTGAATTAGATATTGCGACTTTTGGAAAGATGTTAGTTTATTTTTCACACACTGCATGTGTGTCTGCATGTTAGCACTCTCTCTTCTTGTCTGACAGCTGTTGTTGCTTTAGAAACTGTACACATCCCCTGCCTTTTTTTCTTTTTTTAAAAAATAGTGTTTACCTCAGTCCAGCCCCGGGAACAGCTCATTATTCAATCCTCAAATTGAGATCTCATATTTCATAACGAGACAGTTCAACCTCCTAAAGTGCATCTATTCTTCCTGATCAGCCTGTCAGATGGGAATAATTTGGAACGTTATGTTACTTTACGAGTCTTTTCAATGACAGACATTATCATCAGTCCGGACTGGAAACTATACTTTGGAGCCAGAAATGAACCGAGCCCTCACTGAGTCTCTTGTGTTGTTTAATAATCCTCTCATCCCCTGGCTGTTAGTCATGTTTCCAGCCATAAGACGTACTGCACTAATCAGTATTTTGATGTGAACAATGGAACAAACCAATGAGTTTAATGTGATAGGGGTCAGTTGGAATGATGAAACTCACACATGTTGATAAGAGAGGCTGAATGCTAGTTGTGGACGAGCAAACATTAAATACAGATCCGGAAATGTTTTTTGACCTTTAAAAAAAAGCAGAAGTGATGACAGTTTAATGATGTAATGATTATGAATGTGAAGTGGAAAGTGCATAACAGGAAAAATGCACTTTTCTGTACAGTGCTTTTGAACCATTTACCCTGAGGAAACATGACATTTCTCCAGCTTTGTATCGATGCATTTAAAAAAAATATAAAATCAGCAACAAACAATTTAAATGCTTATAAGCACATTTAAATAAATAAAGGTAACAAGACATTTTGAGGCAAGTTTTGTTTACAGCATTTGAAGTTTGAAATTCAAATGAAACTTTTCCTCTTGTTTTTAGGTTTGGCTCAGGCATCATGGCATCTTTTACCCTGTTGAGGGAGCTGTTGTATCATAGCTGTATCATATGCTGGGAACCTTGACTTGGATTGTTTAGTCTATACAATTTCATAAAAGATTTCCTTTAAATGTATATTTTTGGTAAGTTCAGATCTACCCATTCAATTATTCTTATAGTTGTTGAATAGTATCAACGAATCGATAAGAGGACTTATCGTTGCAGCTCTTAAAGTGGTATGATTCCGCAAATATGAAATCAATGATTCAAAGATAGAATTAGAAAATGACCTTAATATATCCTGTTTTGGTTTTTGAATTTTCAAATGCATTTAATTTATATTTATTGCGAATATTCGATTATAATTTATGCATTTTCTTCTTTCAAACCAGGGTCATTCTCAGGGCGCCTTCTGTTTTCCTCAGGGATCTGTTGAATGTTCATCATGCTGGACCTGTGGGAGCCTGCCATCTGAACGCTGCAGTGTGTTTCATCATAAAATAAACCATATCTTCTCCCTGCTTTTCTTAATAACAACATATATGGTATTTTTCTACCTCTTTAACTGACATCTTTAACCACGTTACACAAACAAATAGTCGACAGTTTGATTTTCAGCAACTTTATTTCAGTATAAGTGTTTGTTTTTTTAAAACACCTCACACTGTTTCTCCAACGTCTCATTGTTCTTGCAACCTCCGAGATAAGCAAGCAAGACATTAAAATCTTCAAACATGGCCAACATGATCAAACTCTGACAACATTTTTAAGCAAACTATTTGACAAGAGTCAACATTAAGACAAGTGGGGAGCAAACGGTCACATGATAACCAATAATTAAACTTTGTACACGTGTAAACTCTGACTAAAAAGAGATAGAGCGGCCGGCTTAGCAGCCAGCGCAGGAAGGAGCAGTGATCCGACAAAATCAACCAAATGCCCAAATATTAGCCAACTTTTCCGCCTGCTTAGCTGTGTGTACAGGGTTGTGTGTGACTGTGTGTTTGCATGCGTGTGCACTTGTGTTCTATCATACAAACAGTACATTACATAGAAACCCAATGTGTTCTAATAAGGCATTATGTGGCAAAACAGAACATCAGAGAACAGAAACTCCACAGAGCAAAAAACAGCATTAATGCCAGAACATCTGATTTTAAGGCCAACAAACTAAATGATGAACATGGTGGAGAGCTGCGTGAAATCAAGCTGAAGTCTTGAGGAAACCTTCAAATTAATGTCAGAACAGACACTGTTTAATGATTTTGGGTAAACTAAACAAAAAATGAATATCTGGACTCTTCCTGAAAAAAATAGTTTGTTGCTCTGGGTTGGGGAATTGGGCTTGGGTTGAACAAACTAAGACTCGTCTGCAGAAGCCAGTCTACAGAGTGCAAACACAAAGTCTGTCGTCCATATTGAATGGGTTACATCGTTACTGTAGCAACAGTAAAACCAGAGAGTGTGCATTCACTTAGTAGCATAATGAGCTGGGACAGTAACTTTAAAAGTACAGATATAAAATACATTCATGAAGACATCCTAACAAACAAAACAACAAGGTGAATAGAAAGCAGAACACCATCAGTTCAAATGGCTCAGGCCAAACATCTGTTCATAGACCAGTGTCAGGTTGGGGGGCACGAGCAGAACTAAGACGATGATCCTCATAATGTTTTATCGCTCAACTGGTACTAACTGCTAATTAAAAGGACCATTCAAATAACAAAAAAACACGATTTGTCACTAACACTTAGTGTCTAGCCATGACTTTCTTTTTAAGGTTTCGCCTGACCAGTTTTTGAGATGTGGCTCTCAGCCTCCACACCAATAAAATGCAGGTTAGTAAAAATGTGTTGCTCACAGAATTAAATAATACAATTTTTAAATGTTTTTAAAGAATGTATGTTTCCAGAAACTGTTGGCCCAGTTACACCAATAACCGTAACATTACATTTTAGGTAAAAAAATCTAGTTATTTCCATTAAAACATCATATTAATTTGATTCCCTCATCAAAGCTAAATAAATCCACCAAACAATTATGACTTGGTAAATGACAACAAAGCAAATTAAATCACCTTCCTATACCGTGGAAAATTAAGACTCATTTGCTAATCAAGCACAGAGCTCATTTTAGGAGTTGTCGTCAATCAATGACCAGACCGAACATTGATATAGCCAGTCTTTAGGAACAAGAGAGCTTTTTGCAGAAATAAATATTGTATGTTTTGTTTTCTGGCTTACTAAAATGTAATTCAAAAGATGAGCACTTTTATATCGTTATAAAAATAATACCTAAAAGTGAGAACAAAAAGCTTGATCTTTAACGTTGTTTCTGGTTAAAGGCCAAGATAAGGCCATGGTGAGCTTCCTACAGTAAATGGTCAGCTAGCCCCACGAGAAGTCAGCATTTCAACAAGACTTCAGTACCACATGGTGTACCTTGATTAATAAATGTATTTGACCATGCATACCAGGGTTTAGAAATGGTGTCAACAGTTTCAGAGGTTCTTGTTTCGCATCAGAAAGTCAGGCCTGTGAAAATCAAGCTCGAGCAACTAGCAAACAGCTTCTGGAAATACAGGTCGCTGTTAAAGTTCACAGATGCATCTAGAAGCTATCTGCAACACTAGACACTACTAAAGATAGGTCAAAACATGTTTTCTTTTATGATCGAATCAACCCTCTTAATCTTTTTCTGAACTCAATGCCAAGCCCAAACCTGACTCTTCATCACAACTGAACTGAATCAGCCTCTTCCGGTCACTGCCAGTGCCTCTTCAGAGGTCTCTGTACCTGTCCAGCAGTAGATGAGTTTGCCTGAGCCCTGGAGGTGATGGTGTCGCTGCGCTGGTGTCCGCTCCGACACAGTTCCCTGAGAACCTTTCTCTACGACTACAGCAATGGCAAAATGCTGGGGACGAAAAATGTGTGGTCCACAATGATAAAAAAAAAAACACATTTACAGAATTATGGTGCAGCATTACAAGGAGAGGACATATTAAAAGCCAATATTTACAAATAGATTCGATGATCTGGATTTCACTGTGGGGGATAGGAACATTCTTTTATCTTTTGCATCTACATACAGACAAACAACAGTGTGTGCTGGTGGTGGAAAAATAAAGGTGTGAGGTCACTACACGGTGCCATTGGACGATCCCATTACTCAGCTCTTCAGGTAAGTTTCAAAGACTTGTTAATGGGTTTACAATAATAGACAGTTTCCAAACCGGTGATCATTGAAATCGACACATTATTCAGATTCTGTAAAGGATGAAACATGATTGGCTCGTCAGGCGGCCTCACACGGGGCACCAATTTAAACATATACTGGTATAGTACATATTGTGCTTTTACCAATATATGTTACCATTACTGCTCTAATCTTTTCTTTTCATACATCTTCGATACATCATTTGTCTATATATTTGTATTATTTTTCCTATGTGTGTGTTTTTTTTGCATTCTATGTTACAGTCTGTGGATGGTTATTTTGGCTTTAAGCAATGAACCGCCCTATGGATAGTGAGTTTGCATTACAAACAGGGTCTCGACAAACTCAAATCCTTCACAGTTTGCTTCAGTGTCCACTTTTTTTTTCTCCCAGTCCTTTTGTGACCCCATATATATATATTTAACATTATAAAAAATAAGTTATTGCGCATCCAAAAAAAGTGCATTGTATATTTGAAAAATATCTCTTTCTCTCTTTACACTTTTCCATTTTTCTTCACGTTTCCTGCTAATTAAGGTGGTATCCCTTCGACGGCTTTGGGATGGAGGAGTGCTCGCCTGCTTCCTCCTCACTCCGTCGTACCGCACCACTGAGGGGGAGTAAAGGGGAGTAAAGCAGACGGAAGAAGAGAAGGGGAGAAGAGAAGAGAGAAATAGCTAATGGAGGGACGTCTTGCTACGCGATGACCATGGGAACGTCGTCTGAGAAACCGCTGATCATGGGATCATCTTCATCATCATCACCTTGAAACGAAGAGGAGAGAGATCAAAGTTAAAGGAGCCCTGTTATGCAAATGTTCAGGGTCATATTGGTATGTAGTGTCTCTACTGTGACATGTCTCCATGCTTTAATGTTCAAAAAGCTCTTTATTGTTCTCATACTGCCTGTGCTGCAGCACCTCTTACTCGTCTGAAACGAGCCCAGTCGCCTCTGATGGTTAGCTGCTGATCCGTTGTGATTGCAACACTTGGTCCCGATAATTCCCGCCTTAGCTACAACGCGTTCGTACACTTTTGGAAGCTAGCAATAGAATCGCTGAGTGTACATATGATTGTCAACTATGTACAGAACTAAGAAGGATAATAGTAATAGTGTATGTAAACGAGATACTAGCATGATTTAATGTTATAAATCATTTTTACTAAAATCATAATTAGAGACCTACATAATGAATTTCCTTATGTTTATATTAGCTAATTACATTTTTCTTTGCTTTAAATACAATACAGTATAACAGTAGTTTTTGGATGAATATATTAAGCTTAAACAGCATTTGTAAACTATTACTGTTACTACATTTTTTATATGAATATCTTGTTTTTTTCTTTTTTAAGGTTATATTGTTACATACACTTCAGTAAAAAAAACATCTTATTGTTATTTATTTTCTAATAGTTTTTATTTGCATCGCATTTGATATTGAGTTTATCCAAAAGCAATGGAAAGTAATCAGATTACATCACCAATATATTTTGATACTCAGATTTTTTTTTTTAAAGTAACCCTCCCACCCCTGATGGTTTGCATTGCGGGTCTACATTTGAAAAGTATTTTAATGGTCTCACCCAGATCGTCCCCGGAGGAGAAGATGGCCGAGCCCAGGCGGGAGTTGTAATGCGAGTTTGCGAAGGCGGTGAAATTGTTCTGCAGACGGCGGTGTCGGAGGTAGAGCGCCACCAAGCCCCCGCAGACCCCCAGCAGCAGCAGGAACAGCACCGGGACCACCACCGCAGCCATGTCCCCTGAGTGGCCCTCACCGCGGGACGCATCAACGGCCCCTGGACATGGAGAAAATCATTTAAATTCACAATTACCCCGGTTATCATCCAAATATGATCAAAACATATAGAAATGTTACCTGACATTATTTTTGAGAACAAAATATATAGTATGTTTGTATTGCATGACTAAAATTACACTTTTGTTTTAATAGTGAACATAATTGTTGTGCACAACAGATAATGGAACAAATTCATAAATTGATATGATCACATTTCATTTTTTTTGATTGTAAGGCGTCTTTTCTACTATCTACCTAGATAGCAAACTAGTCGGCTTTTTTAATTACTCTTATGAGGATATTCACGACAATCCAGAATTGATCAGGATCAACTTATTGTGATTGTTTCCATCTGACGTCAGCTCACATCCCCGTTTTTCATTACATTTTGCAATATGAAGCTCACTCTGTTTAATACCCGGTCCCTCAACAATA
>NW_011364590.1:38134-39548 GCF_000735185.1 Notothenia coriiceps
GATAGGACTCTCCTGAGGCAGCTCAGGTACCTGTGTGACGATACCGGGGTGATACGAGTCGGGGGAACGGTACGTGACGACCGAGTAGACCGCGCTGGAGTCTCCACCAGTTGCACTTCAATGTTACTGCCACATGTCCACCACACTGAAGTGGTCCGGGGTTATGCACCTCTCGTGTGCCACTCCCTGTCCAACCAGGCTTTGTAATAGGGTCTCGGATCTACCGGTACACCTAATACCTTGATCTAACTAACCAACGGAATACGGCACAAGGAAGCGTCGCTAAGGCGTGACTTAAACGATTCAACCCCGACATAAGTTGTTTCCGCGTCCCGATCCCGACTGCATACGTGTGGTCCCAACAGATCATCAGGCTCAGTTAGACTCATGGAGAGGCTTTTGTGTGGTGTTACTTATAAATTTTAACCAAGACAAGACGGCAAATTAGCATGTTGACCCTACGGTTAGGTACACCCCAGCACGAAGTTTCGATCCCCGTTGTGCTCTGGCTCATCCCCATCCTCTGACCACATGGGGAGGAACTCGTTATTTCCCGGGTGAGTGGGTGATTGGCGCCCCTACCCGGGCTATGTTGGACGGGGCCTGCCTCCGTCCCTCAGGCGGGGACCTCCGACGCTCGCACCTCCTAGACAGGGTACAAACGGCTTCTCGCCCGGGTGTTCTTCCGGCATCGCGTGGACTCCTCAGGTCCCAGGCTCAAAAGCTCGTCCAGGCCAACTTTGGAGGGTGTTGTCTCGCGAATTGACCTCTATTGCCGCTTTTCAACTAAAAAACGCAAAAAACGAAACCCCACCCCACCCTTACAACACTACCAGTCGTACTTCTTTTTTTTACTACTCGATTCCCGCATCTCCTCCCTCCGATATCTCGGTTCTGTTCAGTCTACCACTTCCAAAATTCAGGTCAGCTCGTTTGTTCCAGGTCTTTCACGGTGCCAATACCCAGCCTTTACTGTAAACTTCTTACTCCAACTTTCGTCATTCGTATAGGCCTTCAGACATCAATAACTCTAGTCACTCCAGGTACCACCTACACTTTAGTGGGTTCATCCTCATGACTCCACCTTTTTCTTTGTCTCGACCCAGGTCTTAAAGTCTCTTTAGTCTCTCCTTACCCCCAAACCAACCCTCCCGCCATCTATTGACGGTTCCTGACTGCACACACTGGTCTCTCAAATTTTCGAGTCCACAAGTTTACTTCCTCGTTATTCTACCCACTCCAGACCAAAATTACAGGACAGCCACATAATGCCGTTTAAGGTGGTGGAGCACGGGAGGCTCGCACCGAATAAATACATACTCATAGGTAAACCCGCACATCACTCCAACTCACTCTCATTAGGTCTCCACAACGGTCCAAAAGACAGTCTTTTTCTTTCAGGTCAAATAAACGG
>NW_011364590.1:42044-51564 GCF_000735185.1 Notothenia coriiceps
GTAAGTGTAAGGAGCTCTCTGCTCATGTTGTGGGTGTTGTGTGCTTTGGGCGGCACCCGACTGTCATTAACTGAGATCGACGTGTGGTGGGTTTGCTGAGTTATTGCTCTTATTTGATAAAGGTAAATTTGTCACGGATGATGGATGGGATCCAAGGCGCTTCTGGAGGGTCGTTTCCTTGGCCCCATCCAATCTCAAAAGTTGTAAGACGCTCCTGCAAAAGGAGAGACGTGTCGGGAATATAGATGCTAGTTGTGTTCTGGCGAGTGTGTCGATGAGAATGAAGAGACTGAATAATCCGCTGCGGTTGGGTTTGAAGCCTGTGGGGGAGTTGTTTTTGTTCTTTTTTGCTCGTAGTAGCAGTGGTGTGGACTTGTGTTTTTCTTTCAACGAGCTAAGCTGTGAAATAATAACATGCGGGAACTACTATGCCCAAAACGTGCGCGGTCATGATGTTTCGATAGGTATAGATCGAGAATGTAGTCAATACCCTTTTAATAAGAGTGTGGTGGATGACGATTGAAAACAGAGTGAATAGTGATCCCCGTGTAAACAGAATGGCTGAAGTTTGTAAACTAGAAGACATTTTGGATATCGTTCGTTCTGGCAGTACTATTCCTGGTCATTGGGAAACGATTGTAAACGAAACATTTAAAGTGGTCCTGGAATCTTCATTTCCCGAAACATTCTGTAACATTACAGAAGAAATGAAACAAACATCAAAAGTGTATCATGTGCTCTCATTGTATGCTCTGTTTTGTAGATGTAATGCATCTTTGTGTTAAAAACAGCATACACATGAATATTTTGACTGAAGTGAAAATACTCCATCATGATATTTCCAGTAATCTGGGGAATTCTAAGCTGGAGACGGTCCTGGGGATGTTACAATCAGTATAACTATTGATTTTGTGTGTGAAAAAATTAAAATGTAAATAGGACATTTAAAAAAATTAAAATAAAGTGTTTTTGCCATGTTAGGGGGACAGTACAGAGCTCATGAGCTCCGTAATGTCCCCCTAACATGGCACTTAGACTATTTTCATCATCCAGGGAAACACAGCTTCAAAGGGGCTTCCTTATAGTTAATAAAGTAATTAAACAATAAAATGTCATATGATCTGATATTACCGTAAAAGAGTCGCTATGTCATATTATTAAAGAACACTATCTTATAGCAGGCTATCTTATAGAAAGCTATACTATTTGGTTGATCATTGACTGATAATGACCTAGTAAGATATTAATATCAAAGGGCTGATCAAGTCTTATCATCCCCTGTTGTGCCATATCCTTATCAGGGCTATATCTGGCTTATCATTGACCTATCATGACCTAGTAAGATATTAACAGGGTCACATCAAAGGGCTTATCAGCCGCTATGGGGCAACATTTGCACAAACAAGTCATAAAAGATAAGGGGGTTCAAAGGTGACCTAGTAAGATATTAACAGGGTCACATCAAAGGGCTTATCTGCCGCTATAGGGCAATGTTCGCACAAACAAGTCATAAAAGATAAGGGGATCAAAGGTCAGAATAGATAAGAGGGTCAAAGGTCTGATTTTAAAGTGACAGGTGCCACTTCAAATGGATTTTGTAGGCGGGACTTCCGGTTTGGGAGGCGGGATTTCCGGTTTTAGGGTCATAAATCATTCCATATCAGAACAACAAGGTGGAGGGAGAACTCTCTCCTGTCAGACTGAAAGTCACAGATAACCTCAGTTCAGGTGAAGTATAAGGACTCTCAGTGTTTAGAGATAGTTAACTTTAGTCCAAGTTATCTCAGTGGGTCTCAAACGGTTTGGTCACGATTAATGTAAATAAGTATTTCCGAGGCACACGTTTAA
The DNA here is from genome assembly GCF_000735185.1 of Notothenia coriiceps. Taxonomy (NCBI): domain Eukaryota; kingdom Metazoa; phylum Chordata; class Actinopteri; order Perciformes; family Nototheniidae; genus Notothenia; species Notothenia coriiceps. The sequence continues at coordinate 43,893 of NW_011364590.1, forward strand.
ATGATCATTATAGGTATAAAAGTGATTAGTAAAATATTCATAAAGAAATAAAAAATCTTCCCGGGGGGGGCATGCCCCTGGACCAGTCTAGAGGAGGTAAGGTCCAACCCCCACTTATAAAAAAATAGCACTTTACCCCTGCTTACACTTACGGTATATGCCGTGAGCTGATTACCGAGCCTTCATTTTAACAGTCGCGGGTACACTGTGTATGTGCGCGTGGGGAGTGTTGCAGTAGAACATTCCACTGTAGCGCCCGGTACATTAATGGGAAACCCTACATGTTTGAGCACCCTCTATGAAACGTCAAGCTACCCCACAGCACCCCCAAAAGAAAATCTCTGGCGCCGCCACTGGGTGGCTTTAAACAGCTGCCCCCCCGCCGCCTGTCTGCTGGAGAAGCAGGTAATACACCAAAAAGAAAAGACCCTGAAAGTATTTCAATAAACATTATATAATTACACCATTCATTTTAAAGTTGAACATAAAGGCCTGACAGTGTGTATGTTCTTGTGTGTACGGGCTTGTACTTTATCCAATAACAACATAGTATGTCTGAACATATAAAACAACAACAAAGTAATGTCTCAAAATGAATGTCAAACATTCATTTCTCATTTGGGACATTTAGTAGAGCGGATAACCATGAAATTGTGCACTTTTTGAAAGAAACATGAAACTTCTACCATAGTTAGTTTATACCATGAGGTTTATTTTCAGATGTGGAGGGAAGTCAGATTTGACCTCTGAGGCCCGGGAGAAGTCAAATCCAAGATGGCCGCCAATAATACTCAAAAATGCCTCACTTTGGAACCAAACACTGTAGAAAAACACTTAAGGTGTCATTTCCCACACATTTTAGGGTGCCCATTCTGTTGGTGATACCTTTGAGACCAATAGAATTCAAGAAAATGCATTTAGATCAATGTGGAGGTCAAATAATGCAAACATAGGGTGGTGAATGATGCAAAAAGGTAGTTTATTTTCAAAATAATAACAGTAATGATAAGGTTAATAATGATGTCAATAACAATAATAACAATGCCAATAACAACAGTCATTGAAATAATAAGTAATTTTTAAACTGATTTATTATTTAACTTTTTAATCATCATCAAGGGACGGAGAAGTGGTTAACAACACCACAGTCCTTTCATGTCAGGATCACATATTGGTAGTGATCAAAAATCTTAACAGTCCCCAGAACAAAAGCAGAGATCTGTACACTTAAGTGCAGCTTTGACACATGAGCACCGTCCAGTGCACCCTTTCTGACAGTTACAGCGGATCAGCTCATGGCAAGACTTTGCTGCTTCAGGGAGAGTTGTCCAGAGTGGCTGCCACCCAGTGGTTTCTTTTGTCCAGCCCCAATCAGATGGCTCTGGCATCTCTGGGTCCAGGACCAGTGACTGGTTCCAAACGTTAGCCTGAAAGCAAGTACGCTTGATGTGCTGTTTGAGGGCAGCCTGGGTTGGAGGGATGTTTTCTAAACTCCTGGACTTCTGGGAGAAAAGCTGTTTCCTGGCATCATTCACTTCCATGCACTCACTCGTTCGGTCATACATGAGCACCACGAATCTTTCCAGCAGTAACATGGAATCTTCACTGACCTCACTTGGCATGCACAGGAGTTCTGGAAAGCATCACTGACCTCTGGGAAAGACTTCCATCTCTCCAGGCAATCTTCTTTCCACGGCCAGCAAATGCAGACACGGTGTCACATCCAGTGAAAGCGTGAAAGACAGGGAGAGTCAGGCATTGGATAGGAGTCATTGTGGCAACCATTTCATGAATAGCGATAAACCGGAAACCTCGACCCAACACCAAAGAAACCCACAGTTCATCGGGAGCTATTTTGCTAAAACAAGCCACTGCCAACACCACCACATCTGTATCAACGGTACGTATGGTCACCTCTTACAACCTTTATGCACAGCGTCTGCCACATGCAGAAGTAGCCGGGTGTCTGCCTCTTCTTGTGAACATGGGGCAAGGCAGGTCACACATGAATCGGCAGGAGAGGCAGAGGACTCCAGTTCCATCTGTTGCATACAGTTCCTTGCCCTGTGCTACTGGCAGACTTACGGCTTCTCCGGGCCAGGAAGGAAAATAACTCTGTTTTGTTTTCATCACATCGAAGGAAGTCTTTCCAGTTCTTGGGCATCACAGTAAAGGGGAGCCACCCTTTTCCTCTTGCCATTTCCCCTCTTCTGTCTTGTTGAAGCTTTCAGGCTGGCAGATAGGTATACATCCCAGACAAGGTCAACACGGATGCTTACCTCTAGTTGAGCAGAGATGTATGGTATGAACACTGTTTCTCCATACTCTTGAAATGTTCTTGATAACTTTGGATTCAGCATTTGAACCACAGCTGCACCATCTAGAATTACTGCATCAGTCTTAGGAACACTCTTGATTTCAAGCAGATTTGACTCCAGGCAGCGAAGCAGATCTGCTTTAACCCCGAACCGAAGTTTTCTCCACTTGACAGAGCTGGAGGTGCTGCCTGGTTTTCGTGGGAAAAGAAGTGGTTGATGTCTCCATCTCGTGTTTGACATGAGATGTACAGCCTTGAAAAAAGACACAGTCACTCTTCAGTGCAGCGAGTTGTGCTTTTCTCTTTTGATTTGACCTTCACAGGTGGTCTGCTGAATAGTGGCAACTTTTTTTTTGGAAGAGGGTGTGTGATAGGTGTTGTACACCTTTCCAGCCTTTGGTCACAAACTCGGTGTACTGCTCCTCACCAATGGTATAAATCCTTCTTACAGTATCAGCAACTTGGGTATCAACGATGTCTCTTGTGTCAATGACTAAAAGATCTTGGCTGTGTTCTAGAAATGGATTCCCCATCTCTTCCAGCACCGTGACAAGTGCCTTTAACCTCCTTCAGGAATGTGGCTTGCACTCCAGGTTGCTGGTCATGGTGTCTAGAGTCACTGGGTCCATGCTGTTGGTGTGTTTGCCTGTTCTCAAACTCTTTAGTGATCCTGGCGATTTCTGGTCTGCTACCATCCAGCGTCTGAGTGCTTCTGGATTGCCAGTCAGTCCGATAGCCCCACCAGAACCTTTGACCATGGCATTGTTCTGTTCATGGCACTGGTCAAGTGCCATGGCAGAGAACTGGTGCTGGTTTTGTGCACCACGAAATGTCCAGACTTGAATTCTGCCAGGACATCTGGGTGTCTGTCCGCAAGAGTCATCATATCACGGATGTGTACGGGAAGCCATCTGCTGTAGTGTGGTGTGATCCAGGGCGAACATCCAGGGCATGATCTGTGTTAGGGATTCCACGTACAGCTGGAAGTTGCCTTCACGAATGGACCTCATGTACCGCAAAACGAGAAGCTGGCAATGACAGGTCTTATGCCAGTAGTCAAAGTGAACACTAGCCTTTGCTTGTTGTATGCACCACTCCTCAAAAGTAGACTGTTCAGGTGGCATGGCATTCTGTATCATCAGATATGCAATTTTCATTGTATGCTCGTTGCAGTAGTGTATAGAGGCTTGCAGCTGTGACCTGGTGTGCATGGCGGGTCTGGTGACATGTTTGGCATGTATGAAGGAATTTGCTGTTCCAGAACTTGCAATATCAGCCTGGACCAGAGCATTGGTCCAGCCACTGTCTTCTAGCCAGTCTCCCAGCAACTTCAACATAGCCATTTCGATGTGTAGACCAACCAAACATGATCACAAGTGATCTTCTCCATAAGTGTCTGGCCAGGTCCACTGTACTTGTTTAGCGAGAGCATACAGTGGTTGGTCAGCAGCAATGACAGGAATCTGACCAGGGTTCACATGTTGAATTGCTCTTTTTACGATTTCCATAGAGTGGCCGAATCATTGCTAACTGAGAATGTGCATTGTCAAGAAAAGAGAGTGTAATAATGCATTGATTGCTGCAGGAGGGATGACGGCATGGTGAACACAGCATATGGGTAGGCAGACCACCGATATCATGCCATCAATGGCTGACGTTTCAACAGCTTGGTCTTGACTTTTCTGAGCCATGCTATAATCCATCCTCTGTGGCGGCTGTAGAAACTAGGAGGTGTGGGAGGGTCTCACAGGACCTTTGTACAGGTGGCACACACTAAATTCCTTTTTGTGGAGGGAAGCTGGTGGCACGACTGTGTATGATGTTGGCAGAGGTTTCACTGACTTGGTGGAAGAGCCATCTTGACTAATCACTAGTACTAGTACACCACGATCAGTTCCGCTTTTGTGTGTGTGATGGATGCTGCATTAGTGAGAGATTCCAGTGCCGTGGAAGGAATCTTTGGCTGTTGCAGAACTGGGTTATGGTCTATATTGTCCAACGCACCTGTTGTTTGTGAACAGTCCATTACGCAACTTTTGGTGGGCACACAACATCTTCCATCTAAATTGCTGGCAGACACCAATTGGCCATGTGTTGATGTGACTTGCAGCACGCCTGTCATAGGAAACACACAATCCCAGGTTGACAAGTGTGTTCAACTAACCCCCTACTTCGTGTAACTGCATGGATCTTTGAGGGACAGATATAGAGGGAGTGGGAGTTTCTCGGGTGTGCTCTTTGTACGTGCTGAGCTTGGTGAATCCATGTTCCGTGCCCTGCTTCTTACTGTTAAAGACCATCAATTGGGAGATTGTTAGGGCAGGTTTTGTGGTGTCTGATGGCTTAATGTTTGTACCATCAAGTACCATGTTGACGAGAGCCAAAAGAAGAGATGGTGGCACAGCCCTCTGCTGGCAGTTTTTCTTGGATTGATCCGTCAAAAGAGAAAAGACGAACCAAAGATTTCTTTGCGCAACTTGTGCTGCTCGCATTAAGTGCATGGCATCACTGTCACTTGTTGTGACAGGCCTATCATGAGAGCTGGTTCCAATGTCATTTCTCAAAACTCAGAAAGTGTGTTCTCTTCCTTGTGAATGTGCCCTCAGATGTGGAAGCTCAGAAACAGTCTTGTCTCTTTCAGGAGTACTGGTGGTGGTGTGAATCCTCCGGTTATCTACACTAGGTCGTGTGCATGCACGTTTTTACTCAGTCAGAGCCTAACTGTTGTCAGCCCTGGTTTGTAACAACTGATGCGATGTCAGTGAACATATTTTCAAGAGACAGGGGAAGTGTTCTCATCACTGTTCTTTGTCTTCCAAGATATGGCCCACTAACTGTGCAAAGCTGCTATGCCATGTAGGCAAGGTATCATCTCTCCATCATTGTGTTTAGATGTGCAGCCTGCCTGGCTTTGTTGTACAATGAAGACAGACAGCGAATGATGTGTACTTGGCCTCAATGGCCAATTCATGTCACCCTCTGCGAGCTTGGCCAACAGAGCAGTGTTCCTCAAGCTCAAAGGGCAACACTTCCTCACATTTTCTGTCAATGGTGTGTAGGGTGTGATGCATTATGCAAACCTGAGGAAACCTGCAGCAGGCCTCATTGCAAAAGAAGCAAGTAGGTTCTGTGACTGGTGAATGGCTGTGGGCAGATATCGCGTGTGTACAGATGAGGTACTTTGTTGTTGTGCTGTAGTTAATTCCCCCGACTTTAGCTCAATCATTATGCTTTTTGTGTTAAATCTTTATGGCCGACAATTCCTTGTGCACTCTGCCTTTGTGTCTCTTCAATGTGATTCTATGCCATCTCCATCATCTAATCGCTCCAGGTTGAGGTCCATTGGCATTATGCTGGAAGGGTATGGAACCGGAGAAGGTCTTCTGTGAGAGGGATACATAGGCCACTACACACAGACTGTTCTATATTTGTTTCTGAGAGGACACTGTAAAGGTTCATCTGTTTGTGACCTTTGACAGAGAGGCACCAAATGTCCCAGTTAGTGGCTGGGGTGGCTTGTTGGATCGTTCTTGGATTGCTTGGAATAACGAGGGCTGGGTAAGGACCATCCAAGCTGTGACGCTGCTTTGACATGGTGAGCGGGTTGTAAAATTCCAGCAAGACGTGGGGAATTCTGAAAAGATAAACAATTATAACATTGTAGTTAAACACTGTTGTGCATTTGTGTCATTCTCGGTTTACCTTTATGTAGGGTTAGGTTAAACTAAATGACTACTTAACTGACACATGAACAATTGCAATATTGACTATCATATGTGTCATGTATATATATATGACATTGACATAATGTTTATGACATGTTCGTGACATGTCCGTGACTGTGTGTTTGGTTACTGTTATGACAGGTAAAGTAGATAGTACCCAAAATTTTGACATAATAAACCAGAGTTGACAATTCTTTAGAAAATACTCTGTTCGAATCATATAAACTACTCAGCTCAACAAGCAGAAATGTCCCAGACCGTCTTCTACTTAAGCTCAGGATAATTAATTTTGATCGATCACGGCAGCTAGCTAGCTAGGTCGCGCTAGAAGAAAACTCCTTCCTGGCTAGGGCAAGAGAAATTGCACTCATACTGTCTAGCATCAAATGCAGGATACTTATCTCATTCATAGGCATATATTAATATTGTTTTAATATTGTTCTTTATAATCATTGGCATTGTTCATAGTCAATCTTTTTTTACCTTGTTAGATAATCGTCCCGAAGTGTCAGTAAAGTGGCAATTTCCTGGAATTACTTCCTCACCATTGTTGTCTAGGCAATACACCTGCTCGATATAAGTAGGCCTAGCTGAAAGCTTTAGAGTCAGGGGGTTTGTCAACCAGGTGGTCTGCGCGGTGGTATTGGCAGGTAGTCCTGTGGAAATGGTCTAGGAGGGGGTCAGCTGGCTGATAAATCCTGTGCTGAGAATAGCATACAAATCAATCCACACACCCATGAATAAATAACTTTATAACTAAATAATATGAGAGCTCAGCAAAGAAATCATTGAAGAATGTTCTTTGGGTACATAAAAAAAATAAATATTTTATTGATATATTTTTACCTTGACTTTAACATAAATGCATTTTCTTGAATTTTCTGCAACATATTGGTCTCAACAACTCACTCCCACCAACAGATGGGCGGCCCAGCCCCTACACGAGCCCTCGTGCGCGAAAATGAACACCCCTTAAGCCTCTGTCCTGTATCTCTAGCAGTGTCGATTGCCAAAATGAGCCTCACACCGAGATATGCGACAAAAGGCCTCGGCCATCCCCCCCCAGATTTGACCGGCTCCTCCGGGCCTCAGGGTCAAATTCTGACCTTCCCTCCACATCTAAAAAATAAACGCTCATGTGAGTAAAACTAACTATGGCGTAAGTGCATGTTTTCTTTCACAAAGTGCAGGCAATTTCCCTGATTTGAGGGCTTAGACCGCTGTACTATAAGGACCAGCAACAGTGGGAGATTGCTGCACAAACCGTCTGGCTTGCGGTTTTTCAAGAGACAGTAACACGGGGGGCTAAGCAGACTCAAATTCGCCTGTTCACTCCCTTCCGTGCCGCTTCTCCGGGCCGTTCTGTATTCGCAGAAGGCCACAAGCCCGAAGAGAGAAGTGCGCCATATTCTGGAAGAGAGAGATTCTCTCACTTCCTAGAAAAGAAGGCTATATGCTATAATAGACGGCCACGCCGAGCGGCAGTCAGAGCGGCCTTTTATTCCAAAGTATTCTGCTCGTTCCCAAAACGGGGAAGGGAACGGAATCGGCCATAGCTAAGATTTGAGGGCTCTGACAAATATCTAAAAAGATAGCAAAATCAGAATGCTCACTCAGCACATCTCTGCTT
>NW_011364590.1:51609-56942 GCF_000735185.1 Notothenia coriiceps
CGCACAGTCTGTGACGTCACGGTATTGAAAATCATACCGACGGGATTTCGAAATATCCTGGTATACCGTAATACCGTCATAAGCCTAATATATATATATATATATATTATATTATTATCGGTTATCGGTATCGGTCTTGAGAAGCAGGAAGTTATCGGTTTCAAAAAACCATCGTGCATCCCTACTAAGTACATTTACTCAAGTACTGTACTTAAGTACAGTTCTCATCTCTGTTCGCCTCGCTGTTGGCGCCGCTCACCAACGTCTGGGAGCCGAGACTATATAAAAAAAATAACGGAGTAACGCACCATGTAGTAACGGTGACTGAGTTACTGAATTAATAAAATAACGCTTTAGAGTACTAGTTACTGCCAAAAATAACAGCGTTACAGTAACGCATTAGTCCCAACACTGGTTGTAGGTGCCTTAAATAACCCCTTATTTTATAGTGAGATGTATTTTTATGTTCATATAATAGTGATTGCAATGCCACCCTAAAATGATCACTGGTTCCATCCTGGCCACCCCACTGAAAATGTCCTGGCTCCGCCACTGCTTGTTAGACGCTTTTATCCAAAGCGCCTTACATACATACATACATACAAGGAGTTACTGTGGACAATGCCCACAGGCGCAATTTAGGGTGGAGTGTCTCAGCGACATGCACTGCATGCAACAGCATGTCGTTGGGGTGTCTCAACGACATGCTGACTGCAGTGGGGTTTGAACCTGTGAACCCCTGATCCCAACACCAAGGCTCTATCCACTGCACCACACGCCACATGGCGTAAACAATGGTATATTATCGTAACTAAATTGTACGCTCACTAAATCTTAAGAAGTAATTTTCTTTGTGTATATTTTTACGTTTCTTTACGTTTTACTACATGTTGTGTATGTTTTTCATCTTCACTTTCACTTCTATAAAGTCAGTCTGTCTGACATACAGTATTAGGATGGAAGAAACCAATAACGCCTACTTAGTTGAATCTTCAGCTCTTCTAAGGGCTGACCTTGACATGCATGTAGCGCACTAAAGCCAATATGGATACATTTGATCTCTAATGTGTCCACAGAGACACATTTATGTGGCTAAGAGTGATTTTATCTGGATGTTAGACGCTTGAATTAAAAAAAAAGACATGTACACGAGACTGGAAATCTATACTTAAAGGAGAGCAGAGCCATACATAAGATATCAAATGAGTAAATAAATAAATAAGATGATTTATAGTAATGTCAAACATGCTGCACGGTACATGGGACGTTGTATTCCCCTGTCTACATCATCTGTCTGTTATTGGATGGTCATTATCAAAGGGCATGGTTATTTATCGATTTTTTTCCCATTTTAAAATGAATAATGATAAGTAGATGTTAATGGATCGTATCTCCCCTGCAGTCCTCATCTCCTCCTCAGCCAGTGTTTTAAATAGATCCTGCAGAAATAGCACCCTCCTTTAAATGAGCTCTCTCAAAGTGTGTGTGTGTGTGTGTGTGTGTGTGTGTGTGTGTGTGTGTGTGTGTGTGTGTGTGTGTGTGTGTGTGTGTGTGTGACTGTATTTTGGTGTTCCCATACATATTAGTATGTGCATGTGTAAATTCATGTGCGACTCAGTTTGCTCCATTGACTTTAGCTTCATCCATAATTGAATGTGTATGAATCAGTGTGTCAGTCATGCTGTAATGTGAAGGGCCGGATGGCATTTTAACGACGCAGGGCTATTCTGGGCTCAGGCCGACCGCACAGGTATTCATCACTCACACTCAGCCATTCATTATTCTCTTCTATTCTCACTGCATATTCAACTTTTATCTTCTGGCTCGTCCTCCCCACTCCTGTCAAAGTGTATTTTTAGATTTTTGCATGGAAGATAAATCTTAAAATTCTATTTTAGAAGGGAAATCAATGTATGGATTTCATTAATGGTGTAAACACGTCCTCAGATGCTCATGTGTCAATGTGTGTTTATGCAATGACTATAAAACTCCAAACATGTGTCAATTACGTTTTTAATGGTCTGCATGTTCATCCTCTTAAAATGACAATAAAATAAAATGTAAAATCACTAAATAAAAAGTAAAACATATATAGTTTATAACGATATAAAATAAAGCAAATAAAAGTCTTAAAAATAGATAATACATACTTCAGAATCAGAAATCCTTTATTAGTCCCAGTTATCATATTACATACAGTATAGAGTTAAGCACATATTATTAAAGAAATAAAGACAAATAAGTACACAACCATGGTTACAAAAAGCAGCATTTTAAAAGTTTGGTGAAAATATGAAGGTCTTCAGGTATTATAAAACGCATGTATTTCACATTAAAGTTATTATTGCATAATAGAAACTGTTTATTAAAATATTAAAATAGTACAATTATGTATTGTTTACATTTACAAATAACATGATTAATTTGGCACACTGTATGTGCCTCAAACAAAACAAATATGTTTAAATTGGTAGTTTGGTGTTGGTATTCGAAAGCCAAACATTTTATATTTGTACCTGGTTCCTGAATCACCGCCAACATCTCCCTATTTCTTCAGCACTTAAAATAGTTCTGTTGTTGTGATGGAAAAACAAGTGAGCCAATCAGAGCTCTGCTGGAGATATTATTAATAGGGGAGGTCATTATGTGTCACAGACACAAAGAAGGCCACGAGTGTGAATGACATCAATGCAGTTGTAAATTGATCTAAAGAAGTAACTTCAAATTGGCACATTTCATTAAGCAACATATCAAATGTTATGTTGAAAGCCAGTTGAATGGTCACCTAGCTCCACTGCTTTCTGCTTGTTTTTATAACAGGATATCATGCTCATTTTCAGGTTCATATTTGTATTTAGTGTCTGACATGTTTCCTTTCCATGTTCAAAAAGGTCTATATTTGTCTCAGACTGTCTGTGCTGCAGCACCTCTTTTCACCCTCTGTCTGAAACCAGAACCCAGTCTGCTCTGATTGGTTAGCTGGCCGACTCTGTTGTGATTGGTCAACCACTTAGAAATGTCCCGGCCCTTAGCATATCACGTATAATGTAGCCATCGTGTTATAGTGATGTCATTATGTTATGGACTTTGGGATTTTAGCCTTTGCAGAAAAAACCCCCCGATATAACACACTACAGGAAAGGGAAAATCCCAGAAAGCATAATATGGCCTCTTTAAATCCTCTATCCTACTAAGTAATTTGCATATGAGAGCCGATCAAAATGCAGGCACAATGGAGGATATGCAAATGCTCTTTAATGCCAAAATCCTGTGGCGGATGTCATTATAATATATCCGGAGACAAGACACATGTTAATATCAGGTGTAGATGAGGACACAAACACTGAACTGGAATAGACTGTCAAAATGACGTTCCCTTACAATAACTTGGAATAATTTACATGTATCGATAATCATACTTACACTACCTCACTGCATTTGCATTTTAATTAAAATACAAACTGCTTGGCACACTTTTATAATGTTTATATTATTCAAAAGATAATTTTAAACCTCCGGTATAATTCGACTACGTAAATTAGTCATTCGAGACAAAAATTTCCACTGCAAAATACTTTGATAAAAACATTATATTAAAAGTTTTTTTTCCCAACTTTTTTGGGTTCAATCTTTAAAGCAACTTCCGCTCTAATAGAACATACCAAAAATGTAATAATTTTCAGGATTTTAACCCTTTAAATGCCATTGTGAATACATGAAACCGCTGTTTATTTTTTATATTGTGTGTATTCTTAAATAAATTATATTTATATCTTTCTATTGTTGACGTGTATACATCTACTTTTATGTACATTTTATATTGTATATATAATATTTGCAATGATATTTTTTACTCATTTGTAATGCCTGTTAACATGCTGCTGTAACAAACAAAAATCCTAATTTGGGATAAATAATAATCGTATCTAATGTTATTAGTTCTATTCTAATATAATTGTATCTAATCTTATAAAATACATATTTAATAATGATAATGGTTGATAAAAAGGATGGATTTTATCAGCATGTCAGGAATTTGTCACATTTGCACTTTACAGCTTGTCAGTTCAGGACATGTTTAGCATTTGGATTACAATGAATAACTACAATAAAATACAAATATTCAGGGGAGGAGACAGTTGTTTCTTGTTTGGCACGGGCGTAGATGATGCAGTACAACGGCTGACCTACGGCTGTGTTCAGAGAAATTACATCAGACAGCAGACTGGTGTCACTCCGCTCAGAGATCTGGCTCTTTATTTTTAGATTAGCAGGAGCCTGCCAACAAGATGGTGTGGTTGAAAGCCACCATGTGTTCAATGACTGAGTGGTTCAGGCTCGGGTGCTTTGTGAATACTTAACCTGCTGTATGGATTACAATGAAAATGTGATTTTCAGAAATGCTTTATTTTATACTCACATAGTTACTCATCTGTTCTTAAAGGCTGCCCAATATGAGTACATTAGTGAGATGTTCATGCTCTAAATATACACTATGTTTGCCACAAAGTGTCGCACAGGGATAATTCAGCCCTGATATTCCCCCTAGTGCAGTTTTTTTCAAAGTGGGGGCCCCGACCCCCCGGGGGCCGCCAGGGGGGTCAGGCAAAGTTTGAGTGAAAGGGGAATCTTTTTTCATTTTTAGATGTTATTAATAACTGCATATCTATTAATATATGTGTCCTTTGATGCCAATATTTTAATATTTTTTGTTTTTAAATCATACGACCGCCCTTCAAGCCAATCAGAATCGAGCTGCCACTACTGAGAGTGAAACTGAGTATCTGCTCAGCTTTTGGAGCAAGTGAGAGCTAGTGATGCTTTTCTACATTGAAGGTATTGCAAACAAAGCACAGAGGACGTTTGCAAGTGGACAATGACAAACCTAAAACCTAGAATTGATACACTGTGTAGGAGCCACCAAGGCCACCCCTCCCACTAGTGAGGGAACAGGTATACACAACGAGACACACATAGTGAAATGACAAGGACTGTTGTTTATATATATGAATATAAATATGTGTATTGTTAATATTACTGTTGAATATTATATATATATAAGGCATACATAGCTTTCAAAAATGCTAAACGTATATGTTGATTGTTCATGTTACTGCTCACAATTATATAATATTATAAAGACATAAATCTATTTAAAAATATGTTTACTGTTGATATTACAGTTTAATATTGTGTTAAGAATGTTTATAACAGAATACACAATGAATGTAATGAATGACAAACAAAAGATAAAAACTAAAAATGTTTAGAAGAACAACTGATTATTAATTATGAATACAAATATATATTTATAACAATCAATCAATCAATCA
>NW_011364590.1:56981-66876 GCF_000735185.1 Notothenia coriiceps
GTGTGCCTTGGCAAACAAAAGATAAAAACTAAAAATGTTTAGAAGAACAACTGATTATTAATTATGAATACAAATATATATTTATAACAATCAATCAATCAATCAATCTTTATTTATATAGCCCAATATCACAAATGTTACATTTGTCTCAGTGGACTTCACAGTTTGTACAGAATATCAATATATTTATAATATATATAATTTGTCATATTTTCCATCATAATGTACACATCATTTAAAAAAAGTTTGCAACAGGGGGGTCCCCGCCAGAGGATAATGCTATATGGGGGTCCTTGGCATGGCAACGTTTGGGAACCCCTGCCCTAGTGGATGTCAGTTTGAGTCCTTAAACACCCACTGTATCCGGCAAGAAAGTGAAATGTGTTGCAGAGCTTGTCTTCGTGTTAATAGAAATGCAACAAAGGCAAAAGGGAACAGGCTTCCTTTTACTTTTCCACACATATTAAATTAAATTCATTTTATCCACAAACAGTTAAAGCTACAAGTTCAATCATAAGACATAATTCAGATATTTGAAAGAACAAGAAGACCAAAAAGGTTCTGGGCCAGGCTCTGGTCATCTCACTCCTTGAAATGGTAACTTCCTTCCTGGCTGGTCTGCCTGCAAGTGCCATCAGACCTCTGCAGCGAATTCAGAATGCAGCAGCTCAGCTGGTTTACTCCGTTCTTATTATACATCCATGGTTTACCCCCACAATACAATGCTCCTCCGCTCCCTTCACTGGCTCCCATTGGCTTCCCGAATCTCCTTCAAGACACTGGCCTACTACTGTGAAGGGATCCGGTCCTCCCTACATCCAGGACCCAAGGCCGGATTAACCATATGGGCAACCTGGGCAAGTGCCCAGGGGCCCTTGAGCAAAGAGGGCCCTCAGTGAGAAGATGACAAAAAAAAGAAAAAACTATTTTTATTCTTTTTTGGGCACAACCTCACTCATCATACATTGTTTTAAATGACACTCACTCTTCGCCATAAATAACACAGCTTTTCTATAGGCAACCCTATAGAAAAGCTGTGTTATTTATGGCGAAGAGTGAGTGTCATTTAAAACAATGTATGATGAGTGAGGTTGTGCCCAAAAAAGAATAAAAATAGTTTTTNGGTCCTCTTTCAGGGGGTTTGGGCCACTGTAGGTAGGATGCTTCAGGAAAAGACCAACCTGGAATGTTCTTATCTTCATGTGTCGCAAATGTGGTTTTCGAAACACTGTATTAACGGGGGAAACCCTGCGGGACTCAACATGGCCTCGTCTCTGTTCCCTAAAACTAATTTGGGAGTGATTACCCATCAGCCCCGGGGGTAACGCTGCCTTTCCTCTGCTCGTTGTTTCTCTTTCAGAAACACAGAGGACTGTTTGTATCATGGGATCACAGACACGCTGCAAACGGTGTCCGCCAAAAGTCGAGTCCAGTCTCTATGCAGTGTCATTTTTATTTGTTATAGTTTGGGAAGATTGAAAATCGGTAGGGAAAGTCAGCTAAGTCGGTAGAAACATGTCAAAAGTGGTAGACTACCGCCCAAATCGGTAGGGTTGGCAGGTATGCAGTATCAGTGCAGTGCCTTTTCAGTGGGGCAAGATATAGGAAATGTGTGGGCCTATCCTGCTATTTGTGTTTATTCTTTTAATCACACAGCGTTAAGAAAAAATCGAAATGTGCCTACATAACTGTCAGTTGCAGCCCTAGCATTATTATTGGTTTAACTACTAACAGTATATTTTTAAAACATTTTAAAATGACCATCTTGAACAGCTCCAGCATTAAAACATTCTAGGCAGATTGTGGACAGTAACAAAGTACATTTACTTAAGTACTGTACTGCTCCACTCCCATTCAGGCAAATAGTGTTTCGCTAAGCTGAACAGCCAATCAGACTGATTTGCCGACAGCCTCCGCGGCCGATTAAACAAGGTAAATCTGCGGCGGAAGGTGTCGGAACGGCCGAAAAGACATGACGGTGCAGGACACACCAATCTGAGTAGGGCGACCGGACGCTCATCGACGGCCAGACATCTATCGACGGCCGAAATCAGCTTGGTGTGTCAGGGCCTTAACATGAGGCGGCTCTTAGTGATGCTACTGTGGTCGAGCAATGTCAACCAACCATTTAGAGGTTTGAGCAATTACTAACACACATAAAATGACAAAAGTGAGGGGCTACATTTGTTGATAATGCACACACATTTAGATTAGTTTGATAGTCAGGATCTTCATTTAGATTCAGACTGATTCCTTCATCAGAGTGTTGGTTGGGGATGCCACTCCTTAAAGCAGACACAGTATTTATTTTTGGCCAGAAGGAAGTGAAAACTAAAGGAAATTAACACTATGTTTACATTGGGTAAAAAGGAAAAAAGCTAACATAAAATAAAAAGGTACACACATTTCCAGTAAATGCAGCTTTTTAGGGCAAAATTATTATTTATTTACAGTTGTATAATTTTGCAAAAAGTATAAGTTTAAGATAATAATGTGCATGCAGCATCTTTATGCTCATAAGCTTTGAAGCATTGAATTTTGATAGCATGTTTGTCGTAGTGTATTTATTTTTGCTCATTGTTCATTATGCTGTTGCGATGGACCCTTCTACAGGGATAATGCTGTATCTTAATACAAATAGAAATGTTTCCTGTATGCATAAAGTCAGTATAATGAGCCCAGAGCATGACATTTGGGTTGAGTTTAGTATGTGAGATTTGCATAAATTGCTATTGAGAAGTAAACACAAAGCACACCTCAGGCCGATGGGAATTTCGTTAGTTTTGCAAATCCAAAGTCCTGTGCAAAGGGATTATTTTTTAGTGATTACAGTATGGTGCTGTGTGACGTTTATTTTGTGGCCAAATATTGAACATGTTATCCTGGTATATTTTCTGGCTCTCCATCCAGAAACTGTTATTTAACTCTAACCAAGTGATGTTCAACTCATGGTGGCGCGAATGAAAACGC
This sequence comes from Notothenia coriiceps, assembly GCF_000735185.1. Lineage (NCBI taxonomy): Eukaryota > Metazoa > Chordata > Actinopteri > Perciformes > Nototheniidae > Notothenia > Notothenia coriiceps. The sequence continues at coordinate 59,952 of NW_011364590.1, forward strand.
CATCAAAGTCAATAGGATTCATCCACTGGGATTATGAATGTCTGTGCACATTTTAGAACAATCCATCCAATAGAGTGGTGCACTGATGACATATTTTTTGTAGGCTGGCCAGGAAGTTAGCATCGCACGGGGTCTCTCGACAAAATGTTGGTATATGGCAGAAAATGAAGTTGTGGTAAACAAGGTTTACGATTCTTAACACATTTTGTTCAGCAAATGGATAATCTCCACACATGAAGTCAGTAGTAGAAATAAAAAGCTAATGTAATGCGATAAACAAACTACATCACAGTCGCATGGCTGCGCATCACCATTGCTAAGCTAAAGCCATCTTGTGTCAGCGTGATTATGTCAAAACGAGAAAATATCTTCAGCTTGTGTTAACCACAGATCTTAATTCAGGCTTCTAACCATAAACACGTTAAAAAAAAAACATTGTCTTCAAGACAAAGGAACGAGACCACTATAGTTGTTAACCAAAGGTGTGCACTTCTATTGCCATCCACAATGCCAAAGTTGTCTAAAAACACCCTTTACTTCTCATCTGACAACAGCAATATATCAAACAATAAATTACAGAAGCACTATTTTTCTATTGATGTTAACAAAGTCATCATTTATCTCAGAGCTTGTTAAATGTAGCCCATCTTGCAACCAAACAATGAGGCACCCTGATCCAGAAGACCTGATCTCTGACATGAGCTCCTCATTATAACTGAGAGATGGTAACCAATAAGCATCACCAACAAAAAAGAGGCTTCACATCACCGTGGTGGCTGCACATGATGAAAATATTAAAAGCAGATTTGACAGCAGCAATATTTTTCTGTGCAGTGGAGCTTGTTGCATAATGAAGGGGTAATTTATTACACAGCTTGAGCAGTTTTTCTACTATCCGCCATGTGTGTAATTAGCATATTTGTGGTAAAAGTGTTGTATACTGTGAGCCACTGCAGACATTTTCAAGTGTGCAAATGTCCTGCATTATAGGCCAACACATTTAAATTAAAGAGAAAGGTAGGCCGCAGCTGTGGGAATACGATGAGTCAGCCTTCTTTCTTGCTTTTTACCAATTTCAGCTCATTTGTCAGCTTTTCAAAGAAAATGCAATGGTAAGATGTTTTGAATTGAACTCACATTGAAATATAGTAGATGCTTTTGTGGTGCAGTGTTAGGGAAATGTATTCAATCCATATATTCCACATAGTGGAAAGGAAGTGGAGCTAAGGGCATTATCTGCTCCATCACCATATTAGCTCCATTATCTAATGGACTCGGATATGACTGCACTGCTGCCAAAACTCTGTGTGTCATTAAATATCTTCCGCCATTACACACTCACTTATTGGGTTGATTATCACAACGGAAGTAGGGAAGAAACTAGAGAATGCAATTCCTGAAGAAATTGCTAGTGGGAATGCTTTATACTGAAAAGCTGATGCTGAACTGCTATGCTGAAATGTAATGTGTAATAAGAAAGTGAAGAATTTAGATTGAAATGATACATGAACACTGGGGGCTTAAATGTGTGATAAAAGAAGAAAAGAAAGTAAAAAGGCTTGGAAAAGCAGCAGAATATTTGAACTGCAATCTTTTGAACTAACTTGATGGCGAATGATCTGTCGCCATGGCAACGGCATTTGATGACAACCCATAATACGCTTAGATGTGTTGATGGCTGCATCGCTACCAAACCTGTGAAGTTTTGGGCCGTTTGGAGCATTTTCACTGAAGTTATGAGAAAACCGTGTTTCATGGTGAGCATTGTGTTGCCATGGCAACGGCATTTGAAGAAATCTCAAAACTGTCATGTAGATGTCTTCACGGCTGGACTGTTAGCACACATGTGAAGTTTGAGCACTTTTTTATGGGCTCAGAACAGTCTCATAATACACACATGCACACAGAAGGATTCACACTTGTATTTCATGATCCGCAAAAGGATTCACACTTAATTAACATCGAATAAAGTATCTCTTTAGCACAACTTTTACCATACATAATTTCTCATATGTCCGTCCGTCCATAAACTCTTGTAAAGAAGGCCTTTGTATACACAGCAACCTTTTATACCAGCAACATCATATTAAAGTACTACCGTTAGACGTAAATACGAATGGTGTTACGGTTTTTGTGACAAATCTAATAAATTAATTTGAATTAATTATTGGAGAATACGGGGGTTTCTGGGGCGGCCGGCCCCAAAAGAAAAAAGTGTTGTGACACAGAGTCCGTCCTCGTCCACGAATGGATTTAGGATGGCCGGGTGTAACCCGACCCGACCCGGCAAAACTATCCGATGGAAACAAGATAGATAGTCAAAATTTACAGTGTGTAGTCCCGGGCATCGTCGACAGTGACGCGTCACTTGCTAGTCCTCACTCAATGACTCTCTGGTCGACCGTCAACGAATGTCTACCTATTGTTGAGGTTTCGCATTTTCCGCAAAAACATAATCAATCACATATGTCACAACATCGCTCGGGACCCAAGTCTCCCTCCCCGAACGTATTCCCCTCCCCCCCCCCCAACCTCCCTTTAGTCCAAGTCCCCCCTCACCGACATGCCGACATGGGATCCTATCTTTTCCTCCTGCACTGCAGACTGAGTCTCCAGCGCGCCGACACCTCTTCTTTGCACAACGGTGTAAGAGCAATGACTCAAATCCCGATCAATCCGATCGTCCAAAATAACCAAAAACCCACGTCAGTGAAAACGGAGGTGACCGAAGAAGTTTATTTACAAACTTTCTTTTTCATTTAGACCAAATGTAGACGAAAAATATAACACAACTTTCTTTTTCTTCGTCTTCTTCTTCTTCTTCTTCTTCTTCTCTTCTTCTTCTTCTTCTTTAACCCTCCCTACTTTGGGAGAGAATTACCAGTGTGTACGTTCCGTGTGTCGTGTGTCTCACTTTACCACAAGAGACGAAAATTGGGTAGGATCAATGGTCCTCGAGATCATGAATCCTCGTCACCCGTTGATAACATGTCGCGGGCCCTCGTTAACCCTCACTCCCCCTTCCCCCTACAGGCCACGAAACCGAGTTCCGTGGTGCGTCCCGGGTCCTCGCACTTGACCCTGAGAAGTGGTTTATCTTCAGGTTTAGGGTTCAACGTCAGACCCAGCCCTTAACTTTGGCCGCTGGGATGCCGAGTGGTCAGGTTCGGGGATGACTGACTGCGGTATCTAAATCAGGATTAAAACGAGAGTTTCACGTGGTCTAACTGACGTGGTCTCTTACGGTAATTGAAGTTGTAAATTTTTTTTTTAGAAGGGCCCCACTCCACTCCAAGATGGTGGACGGATGTTGGGGACAATTGAACAGAGTGGTTAACTCACTACGATGCGGTACAAAAAAAGGTACGCAGTTCAGTCCGTTTAACCCAGTTTACATTTAACGTAGTTACTAGACAATTGTAATTTTAGTGATTTATATACCGACAATTGATACAACGAGATCCGTTGAGTTCCCGAGTCCATTACAACTAATGATATAACTTACTAACAGGTTTTTATTGTTAATTTTACGTATGCCAAAAAAACAATTCATGTATGAAAGCAGCGGCCGGCCGGCTATTGTACGGCGCGTAATTCACCCCGGACAGACAGTTATTAGGGCCCGGTGAAAAAGGGGGCTCAGGCGGGGAACAGAGCCCGAAAATTATAAATTTTTTTTGATACTTACACAGTATCGGAAGATTTGCCCTTCTTTGAGTCGATTGACTCTACTATGCTTGGTAAAAATGGCTTTGTTTGTGTTCAAGTGTTCTTCCCAGATTTACTCGGGACTCCGCTTTTGTACGATTGCGTGAATCGTGTTTTTGATCCCATAAATTTAGCTATGATAATGAATAGCCTAGACGTGGTTTGTGTCAATCGATTTGTACGAACTCTAAGGTGTCTAATAATTTTGATTATTCAATAGTAGTGACTCGCTAGTCTTGAGCGCTGTCCCCTTCGTTTATGTCTAGTGTTGTGCATCGTAAGTGCCTCCGTTTGTGGCCTTCTAGCAGAGTGGAATCGACAATAAGACTAGTTTTCAACACAAGTTACCGTAATTTTGGCTCTTTTTGTGCCGACTTCAAATTAGGTATCCAAATTAGGTTACACTGCAGTGAAACTTTTTTTATAACTATAGGTATTAAGTTAAAAAAAAAAATTTATTTGAAATAAAAGGAAAAAGAATTTTGTTTGTGTATGTCAAGTCAAAGTCACCTGTTTGCACGTCCAACATTTAAAAAACAAATTGGGGCTTGGGGGGGTGGGGATGATGTCTTATTCTGTAAACAATATAACATGTGTTTATAAATTTTTACTATTTGTTTGTCTACCAACCTTTTGGTCACCAACCCTGATTGCGCAATGTTCATTGCACAATAAGATTGCGGCAATAAAAACCGTCATTGAATCTTGAGATTGCGTACATAAAGAAATTAAGTCATTGAGTCAATGGCAATGATGTACCACCGCAATGAGGCAACAATAAAAAAAATATTCAGAGCCGAAGGGTCTGCAACCACTCGCCGGGTTGTCACGCCGCTGTGTCTCTACCTCTTGACATAAATTCATGTCCATGAAACTCATTTACATGAATCTATGACAGGACACAGTGTACGCCTTGCGCGCAACCGCACACAATACAAATGATTGTTCTGATAGTACCGCCGCCGCGCTCCGAGTTCAGCTCAGCTTATAAAGAGTGAAAAAGTGAAAACAGCTCGTGTTTCTTTTCTTTCAAAATTAATTTACATTCAACACAGAACGCCCAGTTTCTTAAGGATAGATTACGGGTTTGTCGTTAAAGTTTAGACCAACTTTGTAGAAGTCCTTTGTTGTACGATCATCGATCCTGGTGTCTGCGTCTGAGTAGGGTACGGTGAGGTGGAAGGTGGATCGTTGTCGCCGACCTAAAATTGGCTCCTCTGACGATCGGTCCCTTTTTAACTATTTCGGTAACCGTGACATACCAACATCTTGTGTACGTCCGATAAATGATGATAAATATACGAATAAAGAACTAGTTGTCTGGAACACCAATAAGAGGGTTACGTTCATTGTCATGAACTTTTACTTTCCGATAATTCCCGTAATTTACCCTCGGGGAAAAAATTCATTGATTACACAATGACAAGTGTAATTGCGTAAAATGAAAAAAAATGACCTAATTCATTAGTCATTTCAATGACCTCAATGAAAACCTTTACTTCATTGATCATTAACCATTGAATCAATGACAAAAATTCATTGATCGTGTTGTGACAACTTTTGTGTCGTGTGTATTTTTTTTTTTTTGTACCGTTCCAGCTCGTATGTACAATTAGTACCCAACTGATATCTTGTAGACACAAGATTAAGTCAAAATAAAAAAAATATATATATTAATAATATATATATATATATTATAATTTAGTCAATCCCCTTCTAATAACTAAAAGGAGTTTTCGACAACGGTCTCGTTGCGTAGGCGAGCCGGTATTTTGTGCTATAACGAATATTGAGGATAATTTTTACCAATTTTTTCATACCCGAGTCTTGTCAGAGTAATTTATGTGTGTCGTGTGTCTTCCTAAGTGTGAACATAAAGTCCAGGTAATTTTCCTAAGTGTGAACATAAAGGCCTAGGGTGAACACAAAAAGTTACGGTGTGTGTTTACACAAAGGCAAGTATATGTACATTTATTTTAGGATTACCGTCTTTTTTCAAAAATTTACACATAAAACTAGGTGTGATAAACCAAAAGGTAAATTTTGGAGACTTGGACGTTGTGTGTTGGGCGAAAGACACGTGCCTTAGAGAAACGGTAAGCACACACCCAAAAAAACTCCCTGAGGGAACTGCCAGTCCGGCTAAGCATAAACATTAAGAAAGATAGATATCCGGTTAGTCCTTAGAGCAGGAGTTAAGATTCCGGGTTAGTGTACTCGCACGGGCGGTGCTCCCACTAAGAACGCAAGTACTGCACCGGCGAGTACATTCGTAAAACGCGTCAGGGCCTCGACTGTCCAGGTACCTCGGAACGGACGTCCGCGATTAGAGTCCTGTGCGAGTGAGAGTCATGTAGACCGTGAAGGCTTGTCCTTTACGTGCGTTTATGTTCGAAATATAATAATTTCCATGTCGAGGTGAAAGGCTCGGTAATTACCTTGACGAACACCATGTGTTTTTGCCGTCCGTTCTTGGCAAAATTCTACACCACAAAGGAACATACACGCTTTATGTCGACGATAATAATACAGACATACTTCAACACACTCACACCTCCCTCGCGTCGATGTCCGAGGGATGCGGAGTCGCGATTGGAAGCGTAGTCCGAGTGAATGCTTTGGTCACGATCTTGTCACTTGACGAGGTGCCCGCGCTGCGGGCGGGTGTGCCAGTAAATAATTGTCCTCTCGACCTAGACTAGCTTACCTGTATTTGCGCTCAACTTCATATTGGCCCTGCGCTCTCTCTCTAGTCTAGTCGCGACGCTCAAGACTGCTCTCTGCGTCGAGACGTACTAGTGGACTACGAGGCGGGAGACAAATCGGCTCGACTGGCCTGGACGCGTTTTACGCATATACTCACCAGTTACTTGCGTTCTTTAGCGATGGGTGCACCCCCGCGCGAGGTACACTAACCGAATCTGACCTCCTCTGTAGACTAACCGATATCCTACTCTATATTTAATGTTCATGTTAGCCCACTCGCAGTCCCCCTCAGACCTTTTTGGTGTTGTGCTTACGTGTCGGCTAAGGCACGTGGTCTTTCGTCAAACACAAACGCCCAAGTCTCCAAAATTTGCCTTTTTGTTTTACACACACAGTTTTTATGTATACATTTTGAAAAAGGACACAAACCACCTAAAATAAATGTACATATACTTTGCCTTGGTGTAGAAACACACCAAGGCAAAGTAACCTTTTTGTGTTCCAGCAGCTA
>NW_011364590.1:66921-67989 GCF_000735185.1 Notothenia coriiceps
CAACGTGCAGACCGGGGGTAACGCTGCGACGAGGCCTGCAGGATTTCCCCGTTAATATCAGTGTCTCGAAAATACATGTTGGCGAGTCTCTCAACTGAAAGAGGACCACAAACACACACAAAATATAATAAAATTTTGAGATTTGGGGATATTTATCTCCCATTCTTTCACTTTTTCTGAAATTTCAACACCAAACATGTCGTTAATGTCTCTTTTTAGTGAACTACAGCAATCTGAAAGCCTATACATTATTTATATCACACTTTATCAGTAGAAAAATGCAGGAAATTAATAAAATAAAAAAATCTTCCCGCGCCCCCCCTACAGTACCTCCGCGACCCACCAGGGGTTGCGCCCCACAGTTTGAAAACCACTGCCTTAACAGGTTGAATGGGAATTAAATATTTTTAAGTAATTTTGAGTGTTCCCAAAGCCCCGGTGTTCTGCAGTTTGTGTGGGCCTACTGTACTGTTGCACAGTTTATGCTGTAGAAACTATGTCCAGGACAAGGTGTTTGGAAGTTTTGGAAGATTCCATAGCTAACTACACTGAAGATTATGGAGGTAAAACACCTTGTCCTGGACATAGTTTCTACAGCATAAACTGTGCAACAGTANCCATGTATTTAACATATATTGCATAATTTTATGCATTTTTCAGAAAATGTGGTAGTTTGGGAAACAGTGACATCAACGACATTTCTGGTCTGTAAAATGCCCGAAAAGTAAAAGAATGGGAGATAAATATCCCAAAGGTTCATATTCTTGTTTCATGTTTGTTGAAATATTAGAGTCAAAGGTTTGCACAGAGCGAAATATCTTTGGTGTTGCGCGATATATCAGAAAATACTGCATTCAAAAAGTCATTTCCTGCATTTTTCTACTGATAAAGTGTGATATAAATAATGTACAGGCTTTCAGATTGCTGTAGTTCACTAAACAGAGACATTAACGACATGTCTGGTCTGTAAAATGCCCGAAAAGTAAAAGAATGGGAGATAAATATCCCAAAGTCTCCACATTTTATCATATTTTTTATGTGTTTCTGGTCCTCTTTCAGTTGAGACAG
>NW_011364590.1:68147-68527 GCF_000735185.1 Notothenia coriiceps
CTTTGGGATATTTATCTCCCATTCTTTTACTTTTCGGGCATTTTACAGACCAAACATGTCGTTCATGTCACTGTTTTCCAAACTACCACTTTTTCTGAAAAATGCATAAAATTATGCAATATATGTTAAATACATGGTTTATACATGTAACTACTGGGATTCCATTTATTCTGATTACCTAATTTGGGCGTGCACATCTGCCGCGTGCAAACCTACCTCTTTTGGATTTGGAAAGGTTGGCATGTATGCAATTGACACTTAAATCTTTAAACGTTTAATGTCTTGTTACATAAGAATAGATCTGTTAAGTGTTATTATTGGAGAATTACTATTCTTGTGGTACTACTGCCTTATTAGGCCCAATTGAGCAGAGCATATTA
>NW_011364590.1:68597-79190 GCF_000735185.1 Notothenia coriiceps
CACTTAGCCCAGTTATTGGTTACAGAGCCCACTCTCATCTAAAGTATTGTCGATTCAAAAATAAGTGCAGCTTTGAGTTCAGTTTAAAAAAACAAAATGTTTAAGAAGTTAATTGAGTCAAGCCATGGGAAACACATCTGAGTTTTTAAATAACACTGAAGGCAGAAGGCAAAACATATAATTTCTAGTCCATGTAATAAAGGAATTATTCCTACATTGTCAAAATTAAGATATGTGCAGTTTTCAGGTCAGTTTCATATTACAACATTTTTTCTTTCTGAAATTATTTGAATGTAGTTATCAGTCCAAAACATTATTTAAAACAAAGACACATCTGTAGAAAAGATAAAAAAACAACTAATTTTTACTAATGTAGAGGTTCTTCAAACGGGACATTTGTTTTGAATATCCCTATCCCTATCTTTTTCGTTTTTTGATTAGCCCACGCAATATGTCTTTAAACCTCCTCTCCTCTTGTTTTCAGAACGTGGTCGGCTGTGTGTGTGTGAATCCTGGACGGCTGACCAAAGGCCAGGTGGGCGGGACCTACGGCCGGATGCTCATCCAGCGCAGCGCCGCGTCAGACGACGGGACGAGAGTGAGCCCCTGTCTGGCTGCTCAGGTGGTGAAAATCTAAAGTAACATTAAGACTTTGAAAACTCTTCAACAGAAAAGAGCTGACTGAACCAGGACCAGTTTGCAAGCAGCTTTAAATGCTGTGCTCTCCAGGCACGCTGATGGAAAACACGCCTTACAGAAACAATCTACTGTGCTCATTGGGTTTATTTGTATACAACAAACATGTCTGGTTGGTGGTTTCACGACTGTGGTAGAATGTGAGTCGCTCAGACAGCCATAACTAACTATTTTCAATAAATTATTGTCACTCTTTGTACTGTTTTGTAGTCTTCTCTTACATCTACTAGTGTTGCCGTTTTATATTGTATATTTCTGTTTCTTAGGCTCTGAGTGGAGGAGGAAGATCTATTTCTTTAGTAGTCAACATAAACACTTTTAAGTATGTATATAAAGCAGTTTAATGTCAGTTATGTTTTGGTATTGATACATTTAGATAACATCTTTAATCAAACCTAAGAAAACAAACCAATAAACGGTACCAAACGACCACACATTTGAATAAAGTTGTTTACTATATAATACTCTTAACACTTCATCCTGAGGTAGGCTTTTGTTTCAGAGGTTGTTACATTTATTCATAAAACTGGTCGAACTCATCAGAGTCACTCGGGTGATCCGACTTGGTTGATCTGTCCGGCTTAACTTGAAACATCTCCACGTTGTCACAAACTGCTGGAAAAGAAACGGATAGCAATCTTCAAAAACAAACATTTATGGCAATATTGAATCCATCTTTAAATGAAAACTGACAATACTTTACCTTTTGGTTTCTCGGCAGCTTTCAGGTCCTTTCCTCTGAAAATACGTTTTTAACAAGGTAATGAGATGAAATTGGTAAAGCTGTAGTTTCTGCTATCAGAAGTCAAACGTAACTCACTCTTTCTCAGATTGATCTTGAGGCGCAAGTAGATTCTCGACATCGTCGTCACTGATCTCATCTTCAGAGGATTCCGTTTTGATCCCTTCCTCCTCCTCCTCCTCCTCATCTTCTCCACTGTTCTCTTCAGGAATAACCTTCATCTTTTTAGATCTGAAAACAACAGATCATTTCAAGTCTACGTACTGTCATTAGTGATTAACATGTTATTATTTAACCTTGTGCAGCCCTTCAAAATACCAAAAGACACCAAAATGTATGCCATATGCTTTAAAACAGCCAAAATTCATAAAGAGATAATACATTGTGGATAGTGATGCATTGTGGTTAAATATCCACCTGTTTTGCGGTGGTGAGATGATGCTGTCGTCTGAATCTCTTTCCTCCTCTGGTTCTCCTGCTTCGTCTTCATCTGACTCTTCATCATCCGTGTTCTCCTCTCTTTCATTGTCCTCATCTTCATGTTGAGAAGATGTAGAAACCCTTTTTTGGTTCTCACCATCTTCAATCTGCAACATCTCGGACTTTTCTTCCTCAGGATCACCCTTCTCCTCTTCCTCTTCCTCATCCTCTTCTCCCGATCCTGTCTCCTCTTCTTTATCTGTAGTATTATTTTTTTCCGATGCCACATTTTCATCATCATCATCCACGTCTCTTTCCTCTTGCTCTTCATCTGTCTGGTTGTTCTCTTTTTCTTCAGCGCAACCACCATTTCCCTCTCCATCTCCACTTCCTGGTTCTTTCTCTTCCTTTCCCTCTACACTGCTTTGTTCAGAGCTGTTACTCTCCTGCTTTTCTATTTCATCTCCACCTCTGTTTTCAATCTTTACACTAACATGTCCAGACTCCTCCTCCCTCTGGGACCCTGACTCCTCCTCCCTCTGGGACCCAGCCTCCTCCTCCCTCTGGGACCCTGACTCCTCCCTCTTGGACCCTGACTCCTCCTCCCTCTGGGATCTAGCCTCCTCCTCCCTCTGGGACCCTGACTCCTCCCTCTGGGACCCTGACTCCTCTCCACAGCTCTCTGAATTATCCCCATGTCTTTGATTACCTCCTCCTTCGATCCTGGCCTCCTCAACTAGACCCCCTAACTCCTCACTAGTGGACCGACTCTCCTCTCTGGGACTCCCTGAGTTGTCTCCCTTGCTTCCCCCGACAGCGAGCCCCTCACCACTCCTCTTCCCCCTACTCGTGCTGGATCTGCTTTTCTTTGATGAGGCGTCGCTTTCTGAGTTTTGGGCTGCTGTTGCTGCAGCAATGACGATTGCACTGGAACTCTCAGATGACCTAAAATTAAGAATGGATGAACAATTAAATTGTAAAGAATTATATATGCAAGTTAATTTATATGGTAGAACATAAGTGGTTCATATAGTATCTCTGATTCTGATTCATCCTCTGGTTCATGAACGCCCCAAAGATTTTGACATCTTTACTCAAATTTTAGCTTTTTTTATTGTAAAATTGCTGCATAGTTTGCTTCAGGTCAAAGCTGTGGCAAACTTTAAATGAAAGTGAATGCCTCAGCTCTTTTCTGTATATTGCAACTTATAACAAATACACATGTAGAGGAAAGGGGTTGTTTTAGATGACTAAAGTTAGAACTGTCATTCAAATGTTGATCTGTTACTTATGATTATGATAATATGTACCTAGTAAAAATGTCCAGAGTCTCTATTAAGAGCTAGATTCTCTGAGAGACTATTATAAACAATATGACTTACTCGTGAGAGCTGCAGCTGTCCAAGGACGCTTTCTGTGATGTGCCTCTCTTCTTCTTCTCCACTCTGCTCCCCTGACTGGACTCCCTGCTGCTCTCTGCAGGGCCACCAGACAGACGAACTAAACGCAGCACGTCAACACACAATGAAAATGAATATCTGAGGGGAATTAACATATTTACTAAGGAAGAGCATAAGAAAAAAAAAATGTTTATTTTCCCACCTGGTTTAATGTCCAGCTCCTGGGAAAAATGACTGCTCCTGCCTCCACTCCCTCCTTCTCTCTTTGAGCTTGGTGCTAGGCTTGTGTCCACCTCCTCCTCCGTCACCTTTATCTCACGAGGGGGTTCCTCCCTGTAGAGCGGACCCAACAGAGCCTCGGAGCATGCAGAGATCCCAGCCGCACCAGCAGCCAAAGGCCAGGGGGGTTCAGGCTGCAGGGGGGCCCAGCCTGGTGCATCTTGCCTGGAGTGATGATAGCCGGGTGGGGAGTCGAGGTGTTGATGATGGCATGGGTCAGGATGTTGGGGGAAAGATGGAGGGACGTGAGAGTAACCCTGGGGTTGATGTTGGGCTCTGATGGGAAACCTAGCTCTCTGGAATTGAGTGGGGGGCTGCCAGGAAGTTTGTACGTAGGGGAGACGAGGGGAGCCATGTTGGTTGTAGTCCATGTGGAGGTTTTGGCTGTAGTGGTTTGGAGGTGCAACCATTTGCTGTGACATTGATGTTGGGCCTGGAACAAAGATGGACATTAGATAGGAGTCGGCGTGTGTCTAGATAGAACAACCCTTTAAAACTAAAGAAGTGAGTAAAGAGGACAAACCTCGATCTGCTGAGGATGTTGACACCCGTTCCTCTCTGTTCTTTAGACATGACCTTAAGTACTCCTCCATGCTCTGTAAAAGACAGTGGTGGAAGAAGTATTTAGAATTTTTACTTAATTAAAAGGGCTAATTCCACACTGCAAGAACACTGCACTACAAGTAAATGTATGTAGATGGAAATACTCAAAAAGAAGTATTAAGGTACGTGTACATTACTTAAGCACAAGTTAATTGTAAACAAGTTAATGTTCTCAGTTTTATTGCATCAATTCAAAATACAGAACCAGTGTATTGGTTGGACACAAACTGCATCGTGTGAATCTCTCGTACCTGTCTCTGAGCAGACTGTGTTTTCCTCTCGAGCTGCTGCTGCCAGCGGGGGTAACTCTCCTCCAGGTACCGCTCGTACTCCATCTGAAGGAGTCAAAGGTCAAGAAGAGGATTCAGCACCAACGCTTCAGGCAGGGGTGAAGTACAAATGGGAAGTTTGTTTAATGTGTGTGCACCCGAATAGTTGTCATGTCAGCAGTGAGTGTTATCATCTCTCTCAGTGTGTCCTGGGCATCATCAAACTGCTGCAGCAGCTGCCTGTTGTTTTGTTGAGCGATGAGCTCTCTCTCCTTCAGCTCCTGCCAGCGCTCCTGCAGGTGGCTGCATGAAACAAGCACACACACAGATTAACATGATTAACACCCACATACACAATGATGAATAGCATTTTGATGCCTTTTGTTTATGCACTGCTTTGGCTGATTCTGAGGAGTTGAAAAGTCTCTATTGAATAGCATTGGCCTGTTGACACTTAGATAAAAATAGTGGATCATAATGCAGCATCGTACTAACTGGTGTCACACACAGTTTTCTACCCTCACACACAACATCTTTAAAAATCAAAAACATTACCCAAACTACATTATGTACTCCCTCTTTTGCACCACACTGTAAAAACCCATACAGAAGTCCAATTGTATTTGGGGGGTTTCTGTTTTTAATGATTTTGAAGAGAAAGTCTAACAACTGCGATTACTTCTTCGATAACTTCTTCCTGAATTCATATTCAAGGAGCTTACCTCTTTGTTAGCATCTGCTCTCTTTGGTTTATGAAAGTGTCCGTCAGGTGCCTTAGAGGCAGTGATTTCTTCTTCGATGCAGCCATGACTGCAGGCTTTCAGTGGATACAGAGATTATCAGGGATTAAGGTATCCTCTTTGGGGGGGGGAGGGATCAGAGGCATGCTGCCAATAAACACATGGGGTTAATCTGCAGTGAGAGCTTTTTTTTCTTTTTAATACATGCAAAATAATAAAATAGCCAGCATGACAATATGATAACATGATGAAGTGAAAATAAAAACAATTTACAGAAATGACAAGAAAAGTAAATCACTTTTAAATCTCTTTAGTTTTTTTTTTTTACAGAATATTGTGTGTACGATTTTAAATGAAACCTATTTAGAGGAGCACACGATTGTCCACCCATGGCCATGGGACGGGTGACATACACAAGCGGAACCAGAGTGCGTTGTTTCAATGCGGATGTATTTTCATGTAGCACCTGTCGGGAGCGTTCGGTCGAGTAGCTGAGATTGCGGTAGTGAGGGAGTTAATAGAGACTGAGAGTCGTTCATTTCAACTCTTTCATTTCATGAATTCGTCTGAAAGTTATATAAAGTATTGTTGATATCATGCGGTTAATGTAACTTCAAACACAAAGCTATTGGAGCGGTTATTATCATCTATAAGCTAACAAACGGTTACTAGAGTGCGCCTGTCAAACCGCTCCCCGCCCTGAGAGCTGTCACATCACGGAGAGCTGGACAGGCAGGAAACATGACCAGTTTAGCTAGTAAAGTTTTCGGCAGGGTCGACAGGGTGTGCCGCCACCTCCCAGTGTTCCTCAACACCTTCCTGGTGTTCTCCATCACCGGGGAGGTGAGTTACTTGGTGCTGGTGGAGGCGGACCAGCAGAAGACGGAGTGGTCCGGCTGGTGGAAGGCGGTCCACCTGCTGGCTCAGTACTTCATGCTCGGGAACATCTGCTGGAACGCCCTGCTCTTCCTCCAGACCAGCCCCAGCATCAGGGGGGTGTTCCTGGGGGGAGATGGCATGGGTCAGGGGTGGAGGTGAGGAGTGCAGGGGTTATATAAGGAAATAATGGGGTTTTATTTGGAATTCTTCATACAGCCTTGGTTTGAGGATTCACAGTAAACTATATAAAGCCTCCTTGTTTACATATTCCTGTTTATTTGTGGTGTCTGTTGCTCTTACTTTGGCTAGACCCTATTTACTCCATGTACAATGATATTTAGAATACAATTATTATTTTATAGTTTAATTATAATATGACCATTTGGTGTTTTTCTTAATTTGATAGAATAGAGGAGAGAAAAATGTGATCCCCACTGTCCGACTTCCACCATTAGGAGAGTTATATTTGGCTTTTTTACAGGTGTAAAGATTGATTTGTTCCACAGTTTTCTTTTGGCCCAAAGCAATGCTTTTTCTAGATAATAAATCTCACAATAGGTTGAGCTTGGTATATTTCCATTATTAGGAAAATGGTGAATTATCGTCACGAGTGAGTTGGAAAAACTGTCCATCTTGGCAGAGAAGCAAACAACTGAATTTTATTTTACAGTTCTAGTTATGTAAAAACAAACAGACGCACTCAATGTTTGAGTTTTTTTCAAATTTGCATATCCTCCCACATCCTCCCCGTCTGATGATCACAGTCTCTTTGTTTTAATGAGATTAACAAAACAGTATTTTAGAGCCAAAGCAGCATTTCTCATTATAAATAAATGTATTTTTGTTCTTGTTTTTCCAACAGGTACTGTTATACATGTGAGACACACACTCCTCCTCGCTGCTCCCACTGCTACGACTGCAAAGTGTGTGTGCTGCGGCGGGATCACCACTGTGTCTTTTTTGGCCAGTGCGTGGGCTTCCGTAACTACCGCTACTTCCTGAGCTGCTTGTTATTTATGTGGTCTGGGCTCCTGTACGCCACTCTGATGAATGCAGAGGTCTTCATTGTCATATTGAAGGAGGGTGTGACATTGCATAGCGTCATGCTGCTGGTCATACCCTGGATCATGCTGGTGTCAGGTAGGAGCTGGTTTTGCCACTTTCGGTCTGTTTGTAGGAAGGATAATTGCAGGTTGATCCCCACAACTCTCGGTGTATAATAACGCTGCAAGGGGTTGTAAATGTAACCACATTTATTTAATGTACAATATTAACCTAAGCTTGTATTTATATCACTGGCTTTCTTTTAATCAGTTCTGCTGCTGTCTCTTCTCTCCCCAGGCCAGGTGTCACCAGGTGCCTTTGCCTTCGCATTCATCGCCGACACATGCGTGGTGGGCTTCCTGCTGGTGTCCGCCTTCTTCTTCTTCCACATAATCCTGATGTTTCGGGGACAGACCACCAGGGAATGGTACTCGACCCGCCGACCTTACAACCTCGGCGTCCTGGGAAACCTACGTCACTGTCTGGGTGTTCGCTGGTACCTCTGCTGGCTCTGCCCTCTCATCCCATCACCTCTCCCCGGAGACGGGATACACTTCCAGCTCACAGGATCGCTGGACCCCAGCCGGTAACAGCTGAAAGTCTGAATATGAACAAGCCGTGTGTCTTTGCTTTAGTGGTGATAGTTAATGTAATCGGGAGCAGCAGCTGTAACAAAGGACACCTCAGTTCACGGAGAGGTAGCTTGGGATGGGAAGAAGACAGAGCAGTGTGGTGGTTTAAGATGTGACTGGGTATATCTGTCTACCGATATTTTCTCCGTAGCCTTTACCCGTGCGGGGACAACGAAATGATGGGCCTACTTCAGAAGGGTACATTGACCTCCATTTAAAGGTATTCTGTATATTAACACAGAAATTAGCAGTGTTCCGCTGGAATACTGAGCCATGAAGACGTATCAGGACAACTCTGAAATGAGAATGGAGTAACATATATAGGTTTAAATTCTTGTTTACAAGCACTTGCGACAGCTGACTACAACCTCTGGGTAGTCACTTGAATCGGCCTTTTTCGTACTGTTTTTTTTAATATAAATCTGAAGGTTATAATCAGTTTGGCCTTGATGATGACAAGTCCAATAGGATTCTAAATCTTCTGTTCGTTAGCAGTGATTTTGTTTTCCACTAATCGACAGCCACTCCTGAGCTCCAGCTGATGTATTACACTGTGCTCTCTGCTGGTTTTTGTTGCATCGAGTAAGACATAAAGACCACTGAGAGGGGGGGGGGGTTCACAATGAAGGAAAACATTTGTAAGAAAACAGTCAATAGAAATTGCACATAACATAACATTTAGTAGGAATAAATCGAATAAACTGAATTGTTCAGTTCTGATTCTGAACCTGTGGCCCGTCCTTACGACATATTAATTGAAAGAAAATATATAATTATTTTGTTATTAACACTATGTACTCAAAGCCTGCTTTGATCTTCCATTTAGTATGGATTTGGGACACAGTTAACATTTCTCACAGCCGTTGATGCCAACTGACTTTTGCTACGTCAGTACCATCTTTTTTCTCTCTCTCTTTTGCACTTTTGTTTTTGTTATTTTATTCCTACTCGCTGTAAATGGAAATAAAAATGACAAGCCTTTGTTCTGACAGGTAATCGCACTTGTCCTAAAAGATCTGCCAAATATTGTTTGTTTAGGTTTTATTAATTGTTTGCTATTATATATACGGTATGTCTTCCTATTTCTTTTTGTTGGCCATTTTATATGGGTCACACCCAATAAATTATCTCAAGGGAAGACCAGAGCCATGGATACTTTTTTTTATTGTATTATTATATGTTTGTTTTTTGTGTTGTAATAGCAAAATGTGGATTTGTGGGAAGTGTTTTCTGCTGTTTTCTAATAATTTTACACATGCATGCTTGAGTGAAAAAAAAGTTTTTCTTGCAGATTTTGATTCTAATGTAGAAATTAAAACAAAATACAATGAACATTTATAATCATTTATCAAAAAGACAGATAAATCAAATTAAAAAAAATAGCTCGCTTTTGCAACTTTTTCATTCATCACATTCTGAATTAATTAGAATAGTGGTCAGGGTCTAATCCTGCACTTTATTGTTGAATGTAAACAATAAAGCATAATTGTATCTAGTTTGACTAACAAAAAAGATTTTCAAATGATTACAGTATGCTGCATAAAACCTGCATAAAACACAAATTCTAGCACTACAAAATGTAAAGAATTCATAAAAAAGTTAGTGTTTTCTAATGGCTATGTATCTGATTGTAATTAGGTTTTAATGTAAAAAAAAACTACAATAACAAAGCAAGTACAACAATTGAAAATGCTTCCCTTAGCAACAGTCACTGCCAGGTGCATGGTTACCAGCAACGTGCAGTCTTCGAACAACAACTCCGCTGGTGCAACTCCATTGTATTGGATTTACTCGCTAGTAAGGCATCATTTTTTCCCGTTTCTAAAGCAGATATCATTTTTAAAAAACAGTAGTTTTAGCTGAATGTAGTATTATAGCAGTATGATAACTTTTGGTAAACTTGGTATCCTAGCTTGGAACGCTAGCTAGCTCAGAAACGTTGGCTAATGTTAGCTAGCTAAATCTGCTTTGAAAATATAAGTGAATGGGTTCAACAGGTCCTGTAAAATACTCCACGTAATTATCCTAGTCATATTTTATATGTATTTTACTTTAACACATATGAAAATGTAGCCAGCTTTTAACAGTGGCATAAGGAAGTATGTTGCTTGGTAGCAACAACACAGTTAGGCATGTTCTACAGGCTAGCTAATAAGCCCTGCGTTAGCATGATTACAAATCCTAATTTTGCAGAATGACTAATTTCAGAATTATACATAACTGAATTGTAATAATTGAGCAATTACTGTATTTATCACTTTAATGCTGCAGCAGGTCATCCAGGAGCTAATTTATATTATGTTTGTTAACTTTCAAATATAATTTAGCAGAAAAGGGTTGTTCATGTTTACTGTTACAGACGCAAAGGGCCCTTTTCCATCAATAACAAGCTGAGATGCATTCATTGCAATCCCATCTCATTGTTTTAAATGCCAATTGAAATCAGTCTTGGAAGGATGGATAAAAGCTATTTCTGCTCTTTTTATTGTTAGTTCTACTTTGTGCACATTTTAAGAATGAATGTATGTTACACTAGTTAGATGAGTTAACTAGATATAACCCAGAGACTGTTTATTGACAGTGACACCATGATGACTATTTAGTATGCCATTAATGAGCTATACCTGTTTTGCCACAAGCATTGGAGAGGAGTAAGCCATGAAGATGGATGCCAAAGATGAAAATATGTGAGTGCTGTTCACTGAATAAACCCACACACACCAACATGATTGAGTTACTAAGCAGCAATACATGGAGCTTGCTCTCTGGTGTGTGTGTGTGTGTGCGTGCGTGTGTGTGTGTGTAGGAAACTGAAGGAGATGCGTGAGAAAATGGAGGAGCTGGAGCACAGTCTAAACCAGCAGAGGGACCGCAATGCTAAACTAAACG
>NW_011364590.1:79201-100708 GCF_000735185.1 Notothenia coriiceps
AGTGTGTGTCTGTGTGTGTGTGTGTGTGTGTGTGTGTGTGTGTGTGTGTGTGTGTGTGTGTGTGTGTGTGTGCGTGTGTGCGTGCGTGCGTGCGTGCGTGCGTGCGTGCGTGCGTGTGTGTGTGTAGGAAACTGAAGGAGATGCGTGAGAAAATGGAGGAGCTGGAGCACAGTCTAAACCAGCAGAGGGACCGCAATGCTAAACTAAACGACTGGCTGGATGTAGCAGAAGATGATATAGCAATGCTGCGTCCAGAGAACATCCTCCTCAGGAAACGAGTGAAAGAGTAACTAATCACACTTTATAGTCTATACTCAACTATCTGACTGTCAAACCTAACACTTAAATCAGCCGTTTGAGTTGTAGCCCCTGACACAGACATGTTGCTGATGTTCCAGCACGGTTTTCTTTTTTTTCTCAGTACTTAGTATCAATGGAACACTTTGTAGATTGTTTGTTTGCATGTCTGCAGCCTGGAGAAGAGCAACAGTGAAGTCCAGCTGGTGGAAGCAGAGCCGTGCAGCTCCCTCCTGGATGATGAACTCTACGCTCAGAGATGGAGTGAAAGCAAGATTCAGAAATTGGTTTGTAACCAGATTTTGTGTTGTTGTGTTACAATGTGTTTTACTGGTGTATATTTAGACTTGAACATACTTGAGCTAAGGAGGCAAAGCTCATTTCTTACAGATATCTTGTCTTACATTATATTGTAATGTAAGACTAGATAATGTAAGCTCTATTCCAATGTTGCATCACAGGCAGAGCTAACAGCTGATAGAACTTTAACAAGAATGAACAAAGATTTCAATGATTTTTTAGATTTCTTTACTTTACATTGCATTTAGCTGACGCTTTTATCCAAATCGACTTACAATAAGTGTGTTCGACCAACAAAATACAAACTTGAAGAAAACAGAATCATATAAGTACATNACGATTAAATGTTCCCACATTGAAACCAAACTCTTCACCCCCCCCCGTGTGTTTTGTCCCCCAGGAGGCGTTACTTTTTTACAAGAGTTAAATTAAGTTAAAGTACGGAAGAATGTTTATAATAATCCCTGATATCACAATTGTTTAGGTTCTTTTTACACATCACATATTATTACTCACACGTGTGAATAGATCGTAGGATAGGTACACTTGGACAAAATAAACACTACTTGGATTGTTGGAGATCCCCTCAGGCCCCCCGTACGTGGAGGCCCTTCTAACAAAGAGAATTTTAACTTCGATTTACGTAGTTAGACCACGTGAAACTCCCGTTGTAATTCTCTAAATACCTATGTCAAGAGTTGTGAGTATACTTTGTCTTGACATATATATAAGTTATTAGTTTTTGGTAATCTTATACGAGTGTTGGTTATTGTTTAGTAACTATTTGAGGAGAGAGGATAGAATGGATCAGACGTAAGAAAGAAAAATAAATACACATAAACTGATTCGTGAGGAGAAAGTTTGATACAAAAAATAAAACATGACTGGATATCATTTGTGTAACCTTCCTAAAGAATTGAATAAAATATATGTTTGATTATAGTGTATCTACCTTTATAATACAAATGTTTCTACTGGCTTGACAAACTCTTGGGTGACTCTCTATTGATCTGATTTTCAAATGTTTAGATATTAGCGGGTCTCAGGAAAGAGAGTCAGGCTGTCCTCTCCTGAGAGGGAGAGGAATAGCAACTTTTGTCGAAGATTAGAGGCAAATCGCGCGCACACAAAAATAAAAAACAGAGAGAGGAGAGAGAGAGAGAGAGTGTGTTCTTCGTCTGGACTTACACCGGTTCTGGTCTCTCTACCAGTAACTAAAGTCCTCCCACTCCTGCAGAGGAGATGGGGACACGTAAGATCCTCTCCTACACCGACAACACCTCCTGATGTTTTTATGGACCTGTTGCCAGACTTGACCTCCTAGTTGTGACTGGCGACATGGTTCTTCCCCTACTCGGCTGATAAAAGACTCCTTTCGACTCTAGGAAGTTGCATACGTCGTTCTACGACCCTCTAGAAGATGGCCAGACAACAACCGATCACCGTGAGAAGAAACGACGCCAGACGACCTCGTCCTATTTATTTGACTAGTCCTTTCGACCCAGACAGTAGCCGTAGTTCGACCTCCTGTGACTTGTCCGACAATTGGGGTGGGTAGGAGAGTGGACGTCGACCTGTCAGTTGCCTCGAGGAAGAGGTTGTCTGACGACGTCGAGGCGACAGTGTAAGTGTCCACTGGTGTAAGGACGGGTGACGGTATTGAGACATGTTATTTTAATGGAGACCGACCTTCTCTTGAGAGGACGAGAGGTATCAAAGAGAACTTATATTGGTACACATGTAAAATGGTATATTTAGACAAGTTATAAATTATAAATTGGTAATTATAAGGTATACGGAATAAGTACATATAATCTATATATATTATAGGCAGTTTGAGTTGTACATATAACGGAATATAAATACACACATATATATATATATGTATGTTATGTATACATTATGAGGACAGTTTAGGTTGTACATAAAAAAGGAGAAAGAAATAAAAAGAACGAATAAGATTAAATAACATTTTGACCGGAACAGGGAAATACGACGAGATTTGGATTGTAAAAGGGGGGTTAAACCCTAGTTATTTTCATGGTAGAATAGAATAGAAATAAACGTACACCTTCAGTGATTGGTTTACTCTCGTGGTATACCGAACAGTATAATTTTAGGAAATAGAGCCACCATGGGTCCTTACCAGCCACCAAACTTGCTTTAGTGGTTTCGACTCGACCTGTACCTAACTAACAACAACACGTAGGTTTGTCTATAAATGCCTCGATAGTGAACCCGCTCATGTACTTGTACATTTGTAGAGTAAAAGAAACCTAAATAATTTTCCTGGTGAACACTGAGTCGGTTCTGCCACAAGGAGAGGGAAAAAATTACAACGGGCCAACAAAACATAAAACAATGAAGGGAATACCAAGGGATCAGGTCATAAAAAACGAAGTTTCATTGTCAACGTTTGAGCTTAGGCTAGAGATTCTTTGTCTCAAATTCAACAACTAACTAAACCGTCTAAAATTCATCCACCACGTGGCTTACCCTTTCCAAGAACCGGCTTTTGGCTATGGCTTTAATCCTTTAGTCACCGGCTTTGGCTTACGGCTTTCCGGCTTTTACTTAATTATCTTTTATATATATAATGATATATTACATATGTAAAAAATGGTACAAACAAGTCGACGGACTAATACTTTTTTATTTACTAATACCGTTTATGAATTGAATTATTATTAGTGATAATACCCCAGGTATTTTGTAAATAAGTCGTGAAAACTTACGTATGTCCATGTAAATTTCTTTTTAAAGGTTCAGTTCACGTAAAGAAAAGAGACCGAACCTATTTGATGTTGTTTCACGTAAGTCTTGTTTCGGTTCCACGAAATTTTGACGTATTTTAGAAATCGGTCATCCGGAATGTTGTTTTATCACATTTATTTCTGATTGTCGGTCCGAAGTTGTTGTTGTTTACCGTGGATATTCACGTACGTATTTTACACGTTTGACCTAATTTAGGTGTACTTACATTGATAAATGTGTACTTGAAATGTTAACTTAAAGTTCTTAGACATTTATTCCGACAGACCAGGAGTATTCGTTTCATCATTTTGTGAACATATTTCTATGTATTTCATTTTGATTATCTTTTAGGGTGTTAGTTAATGTTTAATTTAATGATTAAAGCTACTTAGACTTTTATTCCACCAGACAGGAGTACTCGTTACTAATTGTTGAACATAGTAATCTATGGCTTTACATGTTATATACTTGTGACCGACGACAAGTAAAAGGGGAGTTACTATTGGACTCTACCACTTAACTTATTGAGGTGCCTCTCACCACAATGTCCGTTTCACCCTCGTATCTGTACATCTTAGAAGAACCCCTAATTTCGATGGATCTACTACCTGACTACATCGGAACACCCAGAGGATGCAACTAATCTCTTACTATTGTTCACCTCCAAGAAAAATTAACATTTTATATATACTACGAAGATGACGAATATATGATTCGTGTAAATTCAGACAAGAGAGAAGAGTTATAAATCAAATCATGCAAACTCTTACCGAGTTCTACGACAGACAGGCGGAGAGAGGCGCAAGTCACGAACACTAAACTAGAATGAGGCGTATAAACAGGCCGCGCAACACTCATAGTTCACACACCACGCATAGGGGCTTATTAGTTCACTTGGAGACGTCGACCTGCGTATGTTCAAGAATGTATCGGAAAACTGTGGGGGAGCTCTTTAAGGACACTGCACTTGTGCAAAATGTTGTGAGTCGATGACTAAGGCGCGGGGAGAAAGAGACTATAAAAATTTACACTGAGCTGTTCGCCGTCCTGTACAACCGACACTCCATTCCGGGGCGGCATCAGTACACTCTCTACGTCGAGACAAAGACGCGTCACGAACAGCTGTGGGAACGCAGAGATATATTCCTAGTCGCTTTTGATCGTCAGATAGCCACATAAGGCTTGAAAATGCGGAAAGAACGACTGTAAGGCACGAAGTGAATTAACTAATAAGCGCTACGATCTTCTTGGGAAAGGCCGAGTTGGTTGTCTATAGAGAGAGTTCCGCAAAACCGCTTGTTCTATACGTGTGCATCGCATCATCTAAAGTAATTCCAAACGGTGCAAAAGGGATGACAATTGCACTCGAGACAACTTACACTGCCACAAACATATTAACCGAAGTTGCACACAGAAACAAAACACCCATAGACATGACATAAAATAACACACGCCATAACCGACCAGCGGATAGGAGTTACACAAATTGGCTTTGCTTCCAGCTATCCTTGAGGACACTTCGGCGAGACAGGCACGAGGGGTGGTATCGGGGAGCTGATAAGGATGTAGGGGAGGTGCTGGTGAGTGATTACAACCAGACAAGCCATCACAACACCCGACGACACAACGACTGATATTCTGTGAAGTCGCGCTGGTATGACAGCTTGCAGCCATTGCGATCAAAGTCTCTATATGCCAAGACCCTAACAGCAAATGTTCTCTCACCGTCTTCCGAAGCACTGGTGAGTCCACGACACTTTTAGCACTTGTACTATCTAGAGTCACTCGACAAAATCCCTGCGAGACGGGGCTGGCACGACATACATGTCTGCTGCATGTTCGGTCGTGCATGACAGACCTAGACGGTGCTGCATGTTGGCCTTGTATGACACAGGGACCTTCCCCACTTCTATATTGGCGTATTAAGCACCTGTTTCGAAGTGCGAGCGTTGCCAATTGCAGAGAGAGAAGACACAGGAGCCGTTCTACGCAGAAAAAGCGAGGACCTAGTGTCGCGCGGGTCGGATTATCTTATCTCATAGTGAAGCCTGTAGAGGGCAGTGACGCGTGTCCACCTGAGCAAATAAAAAATGGTCTTTACGCGGCGGCTAGCGACGCTCAGTGCGGCGGAGAGTTATCCCGTCCTAAGGGGCCAGGGGACCACCAACCCCGTACCTGAACACGCCTCCCGGATAGACGCCAATTGTCGTCGCGGGATATTAGAGGTGGACAAAAAACCTACACAAACGTTCGTATATTGTTGTTTATCTGTGCCAGACCACAACTATCGCGAAAATGACTTCCCCAGTGACATTGTTGCAACATTAAACTATATAAATCAACGCTATTTAAATCGTATTGATAGACTCCGAGTTTTAATATGTACACATTAATTCGACCTACACAACACACAAGGTCACTTTATGTATTTAGCGCGAACTTAGTCAGTGTCTAAGATCCCCAAAACACAAACTGTCTGCAATTCCGCCAACTACGTTATCCAGCCCATGCGCTCAGGGCCTATGTTTCTAAACAAAACAAGACATGAACAAACAAATAGAGGTGAGGGGTTACTAAAAGGATATCAATCAAAGGTGGGAGACACATCTACCCTCTTAGACTCTCTCTATAAAACTATACAACACAAAAATAAGAATGGCACCGGAGACAATAAGTCTTCGACATCACAAAATCTCATCCCTCTCAGAGTTCATAAATCATATTTACCATTGTAACCCGCCACTAACATCAGCAACACACCTCTACACTTTACTCCCCAAATTTAGAAATACACTCTTCAGAATTTCTGGAGCTCTATACTATTTTATTCATAGTGCATATGTGTGATATGATTATCTCCACCTCTCGATAACATTCCTTGAACGAGAAATTTCGGGGTCAAGCGATGGAGACTAATACCTAAAACTCACGTATAACATCTTTGAATGCGGTTATGAGAGCTCTATATTCGTATTTATGAAATCAACAATTGATGGAATACAAAAAACGTCTCTCTTGGTTTCGGTATAGAGAGACTACATGTACAACTTATAGGAACAACCACTAAAAACAACAATCAACGTCTATGTTCGGGACTTGCAAAATTACCTTAACGTTACCATTACACACTACATGCCACTATGTCACTCACTCTTACTGTTTATACGTTAAACACCATAAGGCTTCTAACACACACACACATTATGACTAATCCAACGATCTACATAGATTTCGTGCTCAATTGACATAAAAAAAAGTAATTCATTATCACACCCCTGGAGTCCGGGGCCGGCAAAATGCCGGGCGACTCTGTATAAACCATGCCGTGGTATGCTCCAATACAATAATATGTGTGCGTTATGAAATACAAATAAAAAAATCACACACACATTCACAACACAACAACACAACACTTGTTGAAGTAGCTAGAGCGAGTCGGGCTAGCCGTCCTGCGGAAACAAAGGAGAAGCAGCGGAGAAAGAGCCTCCGCGTCGGGAAGAGGTACTACGACTTATAGAGGCCCTCCTAGAAGAGAGGGTCAAAGGAGTGGTCTAAGCGGGTCGTCATTGCCCGTCGTAAGATTGTTGTTGTTGTTGTTGTTGCTTTATTTTGGTGTATATATCCGACAACAAAGAGTAGCATCTAAGGTCGACTCTCTGGTAATGTGAAAAGATTTCTCTGTAAAACTTAATACGTCTCCACCCTCTTCTAATATGTGAAATCGTTTTGTCATCTTTTCATGAGTCTAGAACATGAACTCTTTCATCTTCATGAGTCAGATACATGAAACTCATTTTCATCTATCATGAGTCTAGAAATGAACTCAATTTCACTTCATGAGCTAGAACATAACTCATTTTTCATCTTATGAGTCTAGAAATGAACTCAATTTATCTCATGAGTCTATATTACATGAACTCATTTTCATCTTCCATGAGTCTAGAACATGAACTCATTTTCATCTTCATGAGTCTTACTGAACATGAACCTCATTTTCTATCTTTTCATGAGTCTGAGAACGATGAACTCATTTTCATCTTCATGAGTCTAGAACATGAACTCATTTTCATCTTCTAATGAGTCTAGAAGAAGAACTCATCTTTCAATCTTTCATGAGTTCTAGAACATGAACTTCTATATCATTCTTCATGAGTCTAGAACGATGAACTCATTTTTCACTTTCATGAGTTCTAGAACATGAACTCGATTTGCAATCTTCA
This sequence comes from Notothenia coriiceps, assembly GCF_000735185.1. Taxonomy (NCBI): domain Eukaryota; kingdom Metazoa; phylum Chordata; class Actinopteri; order Perciformes; family Nototheniidae; genus Notothenia; species Notothenia coriiceps. Next base: position 86,773 of record NW_011364590.1, read on the forward strand.
TGAGTCTAGAATGAACTCATATTTTCTCCTTCATGAGTCAGGGCGGACATAGAAATTGAAACTCAGTTATCGGCTTCTGAGTCCTCTTTGCTCAGGAACATCTTGGTTTGTTGGAGGGCTCCATGAGTCTAGGCGACAAGAACTGCAATTCTCTAGCCGCGCCGCCTCGTTAATATCAAAATCCATCATATAACAATCCATTACCATGCTGTCATGAACGCGCGGTGCTGTTATGTGTACGTAGGTACGTACAAACGAGCATTTTGGGGGGCGTGGTTAAAGTTGCGCATGCTCTATGAGCGCACATACGGGTACTTCTCATGCATGACGGGTAATCTGTGACGTTTCGCTCTCTCAAAAATCGGCCCATTTTATCTTCATGCGCCAATGAGAAGCTCTCATAGGAATGAATGAGGCCCCGCCTCCCACGCTGTATCCAGTTCTTATTATACATCGATGGGACCGACGAGCGAGGAAATTAAAAATAATCGACCTGAGAAGCACCCTTGAATCGGCCGCGGGAGGTGTGAAAATGTCCCGCAAATTAACGACGGTGCGGGACACCAACCTGAGTAGGGCGCCGTGAATGCCCGACTGCCTCTGACTCCCAAAATCGGGTAGGTGTGTCAGGGCCTTTAGTTATGTTGAAAAGAAAGAGCAGTTCTGCCTCTCCCACTGGTGTAAAGTTGCTGGGTCAACTTTGTAATACTAGGTCTCACTCACAGCTTCTTGTTATTACCAGCTAATAAATACAACCAGATACACAAAGAAAAGCTGCAATTTCAACATGTCCAAGCATCCTGTATCATAGCCATGCTAGTAACGTTTATAATAAACCAAACCGTTTGTAAATCAGTCAAGATTTCAGCGAGTTATGAGTATTTGTGTGCAGATCACTCACCTTACAACAGCTACCATAGCGCGTACCAGAGTTAAAACTGCAGCAAGATGGCGCGGCCGGTGAGCTGCGCTGGAAAATCTCCCATGAGCCATCTAGTGTTTATATATATCTATGAATAGAGGAGTCGGATGAGGCTAGAGTGTTTGAACTTAGTGGACAGCAGATCACGAGTTTATCAAGGTATCGCGGAGAGAAGCACACGAAGGTCTGTTGGCAGGGAAGATAAACATTAAAAAAAATGCACCTGCTGCAACTGGAAACCAGACCCTGAACCTATCAAGAAAGCCACGTCTGCTACTGTACATACCAAGCACTAAAGTGACTGAACATTGTGACACATTTTTGTGAAAAATGTGATGCAATATATGAAATACATGGTTTATACCTGTAATTACTGTGGTTCCATTTCTTCTGATTACCTAATTTGGGCGTGCACATTTGCCATCCGCAAACCTACCTCTTTTGGATTTGGAAAGGTTGGCATGTATGCGTTTAGTTCCAGTAAGACGGGGTTTTTTTTCTTTCTCATCTCTTAACTTTGAGTTGACTTCCTTTGACAGACTTAACCCCGAGCACGAAACGCCCACAGCTTGTGACAGGCTGCGTGCACGCGCGCAGAACACACACAGAGGCTCGAGGCAAACACCGTCCTGTCGCAAAAATGGCGAGGTTAAGCGAGCATGGGATTCGCCTGAGTTCCGTACGTAATTATATATTATTTATGTATTATCATTATGTGCAATATTTACTTGAACACAACCTTACTTTGCTTTTGAGAATAATTGAAAGTGGAACCAACTCACTGACTATTTTTTTGTATTTATTTTCAAGATGAGTCCTTCCTTCCTGAACAGCAACTCTACCAGTCACACCGGGCCCTTCAGCGCGGTGGCAGAGTTAATAGGTATGTCTCTTAGGATTTCACTGAACTGTCATGCACCTGCTGCTCTGGTGCCTTTGTATTTGTTTCTGCTGAAACTTTTCATGGTTTCATATCAAACACGGTGACGCCGTCGCAAGCACAGTGCACTGAGTGAGATATGCGTTTGTGCTAAAACGGACCTAATGGACTTCCTCTTTCACAACCTCAACGACTTTAGTGCTGTTACTGCTGTCAGTGTCGGTTCGCTGTATAGAGGAGTGGCATGGTAATAATAATGTTATTAGGTATAGAGTGAGCTATTTATAATGTGTGTTATAATCTTCCTAAAAATGAAATAACTTGCACAGTGGTCATTTGCATAGTTGTTATGTTTGTTTAGATGTCTGTGTCAAAAGGACAAATAGTGTGCACTGGAATTATAGATGACTTCTATTTCCAAAGTTCTGTTTATGAGCTGTCAACACTGACATGCCTCCTGCAGACGTGCTGACAGTCTGTTGGCTGCTGGGTTTCAACAGGAAGAGCAGTAAGACTGATTTACTCTGCTAAATGACATCATTGCTTTCTCTACTCGAAAGATACAACAAGGGAAGAGTCAGTGGCAGTATACGTGGCCATTATAATATATTTAAAACAACGACGTTTGTAAAGGGGAAGCTCTGGTTCTCAGAATAGAGATTAGAAAATCCACAAAAAGTTGTATCATGAAAGGTTTTAGGGAGGTGTCATATATATGAGATTAGCAATAAGATCAACATGTTAGGTGAGCAATACAAAAAGTCACAACAGCAAAGTTTAAAAACAGCTGCATGGAGGAAAAACTGTTATCATTTACAGTATATTGCATGAACATAGCAATAGATTCACGATACAGTATTTTCAAAACTGTGTTTGTATTGCTGTAGGTTTGAACTAGATGTTTATATTTTATCATGAACTTTTTGAAAAATAACAAACACATCATACTCTCCCTGTAATATACTATAACAATTGTTTTAGTGTAATTCTAACTCTCATGGGCAGGTTTAAGGTTGCATTATCATATTTAAATATACATTTGCCTTAATACATTTCACTATTCCTGCAGGAATTATGACATATTTTTGGTGGTATTGTAAAAAGGTTTTAGGAAATTAGGATATTATTTTTGTAAATGTGTTAATCCAAAGCAATGCTTGACGGGTAGCTAAGGATGTCGGAGCTAACCCAGTGGTTTTTTACTACCACCATTTCAATTAAATATCCAACTTTCTCTTGTGACTTTTAGCAAGCTACCTCCTCGTTGTTACTGTGTCCACAAAAAGTTTTCCTATGCAATGAGGGGTTATTCACTGTCAGCTGATCGTGTTATTAGGATGTCATCACAGATTAAATGACAGTCTCTTCTCTCTTGTTAATCTCCTTTCTTACTCTCATGATCTAGACAATGCATCTGATCCCGGGGTGTCCGCTAAACAGATCTGGATAGATGTAGTTAAAAGAGTGGATCACCTGTGCTTTACCTTCACTGATAATGGTAGCGGCATGACTCCCAACAAACTGCACAAGATGCTCAGGTAAGACATGAAGCTGACATGTAAATGCGGTTTAATAACCTGAAGCATCTTAAACATTGTATTGCATGTATTAACACACACTGATAGAGTTCCTCTTTTCTGTATTTAAACAGAGAGTGACTCGCCATTGTTTTTAGACCACATTTTGTAACAGGCATACATTTTCCCATGGACTTACATGTCACAGTAAACTACACGCAGATACACAGAGCACACTGTATCTATTCATTTAAGATGGGACAATGCTCATTCATTAACATGAAATGTGCCATGAATTAGCCATAAAGACACATTTTCATCTGGAGTCCCTTGCAGGTTGATGTCATTACAAGAAAACATGAAACGGTAGATACAATTATTCTGTAAGCGCACACACAGGAACACAATGAAAAGCACTTTAGTAAAAAAAAAAACATAAACACACAACCGACACGTACATACATAAGGACAGATAAAAGTATCATCATTAATTATGTAAAGTATGTAAATAAACTAAATGCTATACAATTGTTGTTTCAACTTGGCAAACTTGAAGAGTTGCTGCATTTCTGCTTGGTTTTAGACAGCTGGTTAGATAAAACAGACATTTTAAGAAACCTTTGCTCTGGGAAAAAAGTAAAAATGGCCTTTGGACATTTCTCTCCTGTATGGATTAATAATGATTGTTTATTCTATCATAAAAATAATCATTAGTGTTATCTCTTTTATAGACAAACATGCATCCTCATATCCTCTCTCTCTCTCCCTTTCATCCTTTTTTTCCAGCTTTGGTTTTACAGAGAAGGGTTCAGGGAGAGCCGGTCATCCGGCCATCGGTGTGTATGGGAACGGTTTCAAGTCCGGCTCCATGCGCCTCGGCCGCGACGCTCTCATTTTCACCAAGAACGGTGGCTGCCAGACTCTGGGAATGCTGTCTCAGACCTACCTGGAAAACATCAAGGCCCAGGCTGTCATTGTCCCCATCGTCCCCTTCAACCAACAAACCAATATCCTTTATGAAACAGTTGGTCAATCACAGTGGTTGGGAGAGATTTTTTCTCATGTTTGTCACTTTTGAACCTTTTTTTTTTGTATCTCTTGACCTTAACTCGGTGCTACAGTCTCTGGTGGTGACGGAGGACTCGGAGGCCAGCCTGGCAGCCATCCTCAAACACTCCATCGTCAGCACCCAGGAGGAGATACAGGAACACTTTGACTCCATTCTCTCCAAAAAAGGCACCAAGATATTAATCTGGAACATCCGCAGGTTAGAATCATTCAACTGCTCATGCTGAATTTAGGTGGAAAGTAAAACAAGGCAAGTTTACAGTATTTATATAGCACCTTTTTGTACAAGCCAATCAAAGTACTTTGCAAAAATGAAAAACATTAAGAGTATTTAGATATAGTGCAGCGGACCTGCAGTTTTCTGGTAGTTTGTTCTAGATAAATGGAGCATAATAACTGAACGCTGCCTATCCATGTTTAGTTTTGACTTCTGGATGGTTCATAATGTAGCAGAAGATCAGAAATGTATTTTTGCCCTAAAGCATTCAGTGCTTTATAAACCAGCAGCAGTACATTCTCTGACAGACACACTACAAATCTTAAAGAAACAGACAAATGCATGCAAATCAATACAAAGTTAAAAAAATGTATAAAACGGAAATTGAAAGTTACAATATCAATAGTAGTAGAAAAGTGTAAACTATAAACTAAAAAATTACATACAATTACAATAATATAGAAAAACATTTAGTGAGCTGAATACAATAAAATAGGCAGATACAATTATGTAAAAGTAAATGTCTAAGGTAACTCTCCTGGCTGTAGCCTCATATTTACCAGATAGACATGAGAGTGGAATCAAGGATCTCATTCCTCTCAAATAGCCAAGAAGAACACCCACAAATGTTGAAACTATTCTTTTAGTAGTTTGAGTTCTTACCAAACACCTGTTGTTGAGTTTGTTGCTCGATGCCGTGAGGGTAGCTCTTATGTAGAGATTGATGAGTATGCAAACGGACTCAGACAGAATTATTCAAATAAGCATGAACTCATACATAAAATTTGTTTAAGCATTCTTTTAGAAAAAAAACATACAAAACAGCACGTTCAGAGACAAAGAGGCATATCATCATCTCCTGAACAGCAGAGCACATTTGAATTTAATTATTTGAATGTATATTTCCTTGTTTGCTTTCTTAGGAAATGTTGTGTAGTTATAAAGAAACAGTTCATGTTCACTTCCTCAGATGTTCTTCTGTTTAACTTCCTCTTTTTGCACTCTGCACTTATCAAGAGTGGCCATAGTGAGTAAAATGGGGCTGATTGAACTCCAGTATTAAAAAAAAAAAAAAAAGAGTTATAATATTCATATCAAGCGGCAGCAAAGCTGTCAAAAAAACGGTTTAAATAAAGAAAAAAGTTACACTCCATGACTCAAAAAGTTCATTACCTTAATTTTCGGACTATAAGGCGCACCTGAATATAAGCCGCAGCAGCTAAATTGAATGATGTGTACATATATAAGCCGCACTGGACTATAAGCCGCAGGTGTTTTAATGTTTAATTACCATATGTAAGGGTTCGTGCACAGAGGGGATTGTCGGGAAAGAGATGGCTGTTTGAGGAAGCTCCCATTTATTAACATTTCAACAAACAAGTTGCATATTTGCATAACGTATTCAAGTGTTACCATTTAGTGCAATAGTAGTTACAGAACATGTACTGTGCTGTGTAAACTGTACTGTATCACATAGCGTTTCAGACACACAAACTTTTCAACTTTCAAACTTAAACGGTGCGCTCCCAGCGCACGTTTAACACGGCAGTGATCTACAGCAGTGGTTTTCAACCAGTGGTACGGGGACAAACTGTCTCCCTCTCGTAATGTCTGTCTGTCTTGCTCTCGTTCTGTCTCTCGTACCACTCTCGGTTCCACTTTTACTTTTGCGCGCTACCTGTCTCACTCTTTTCCGGCCTCCAGCTTTTCCTGCTGGAGCCCGCCGCTTAAAGGTGGGGGGCGCGGACCGGCCATAGAGCCCATAGAGTTAAAGGTGGTGGACTGTAACCTGTAAAATCCATAGATTTAGGAGGTCCCCTAGTGGCCGTTAGCTCTAAAAATCCATAGATTAGCCGCACCGTTATATAAGCCGCAGGGTCGAAAAATGGGAAAAAAGGCGCGGCTTATAGTCCGAAAATTACGGTAACATCTATTTGTTGAAGACTCGCACACCCGCATTAATGCATCATGCACAACAGTCTGCCAGAAGAGCTCTTTGCCGGCAGGTGTCGTTCTTCCAGAACACCCAGAGTTATACAACAATTTACAATTTAATTAGTTATGCGATGTACTTTAAAACTTTCAGGCCAAAGTGCTGTACAGAACAAAAAACTAAATAAAAGTAAGAACACAAAATAAACAAGAATAAAGGTGGGGTTTAAAGCGGGATTTAACAAAGGACAGTGTAGGAGCCTGTCTAATGAGGAGGGGCCGCAGCAGCTTTGATATGTTCTGGGTACATTCAGGAGCAGGTGATCAGCTGACCTGAGAAACTATTCTCGAATGGAGTAAGTGTGCATAATTCCTTCTGCAACCATTATCATTAGCTACTTAGTACTGCACTTTTCATGACTGAGAAGAGTGCTGGTTGAACTCCATCGTGAGGAGATGCACTCTGACAACCCTCTCAACACATTTAAACGCTTTTGTGTTTTACGGCTTCAAAATAGACTGCTAGTAGTGGTGTGAAATGTTTCATTGCTTGTTCTAATACCAGCTTCCTTTGTGTTATCTTAAAGAGGCAAAGATGGCAAGACACAGATCGACTTTGAGAGCGATGTGACCGACTTCCGTTTGCCCGAGATTGATATCACGGAGCTGAAGAAGGGTGTGAGGAACAGCAGCTCCCTGAAAACAGAACACAACATTCCTGAAATGCACTACAGCCTCAGGGTGGGTCCGTCTCTACGAACACAGAGCAGCTTGTTGAAGTGTTAGATGTTTAAACCGTTATTTCTAGAAACATCATAAGGTCTGGTTCTTCTGATAAAGACAGCACCCTCTTCCTGTTTTGTACCGCTCAGTGTGAGAAAAAGTTTTTAGAGAGTACTTGTTCATGGACAAGTGAGTTTGGCAATTTACTTGTCCGAATACATTTTTCACTTTCACAAATTCGGGCCACTGGAATCTTCTTCTTCGCCATCGTATTTTACATTTTCCCACGGTTTTTACGACACCGCTAACGTAAGTGAGCGGTAAGATTTTACTGCATCACACATAGGGTTGGGTATCGTTTGTATTTTAACGATTCCGGTTCTGCTTTTCGATTCCAGTTATTTTCGGTTCTCGATTCCGGTTCTTTGAGAGGGTAAATAAGTCCCATGACAAACTGGGAGAAAAATATATTTATGAAAACATTAAGTCAAATCCGTATTCCTATTTACAAATCACTTCATACTGTTTAATTTCTTACGGTTATTGAATACAATTATATAAAAATAATCTCTGCATTGTTTAGTTAGTTATAAGTGGTGCAGTTTGAGAATGTACAATTGGCCCAGTCTCCTCTGATGTTACACTGCAACCTGCCAGTGAGACAAAGTCCAACCACACAGTCTGTGTGTCCAACACATGTCCTGCAATAAACATGCTGCAGCTGCCCAGCTGCTCACTGTTTGTAAAAGTAAATAAATAGTATTTTCATTTCAATAATGTACTTTCTATACCCTGCTTCATAAACAATACTGACATTCCTGTGCTCCTCCGAGTCTGGGGGTCCGGGGATGTGAGGACAGCGCGAGGACACAGACAGGGAGGCTGCTTTACTTCATAAAGGAAATGGTGGTCAATATTAACAACATAGGAGCTAAAAGGCTTAATAACCTTCATTACATGTGAGAGAAAGAACATAAGAAAGTTTGACAAAGATGAGGCTGTTAAACGGGCAGCGGATCCGCTGTTTGTAGAAAGAGAGAGAGAGACGCTGAGCTGCACAATGCAGCGATCAGCTCATACGGAGCATAGAGAGAGAGAGCTGCAGTCCGCGGGGCTCGGCCTCGCCTCCTGTCCTCACAACTCTTATTAATCCCGGTACTGGACAATTGTTATTTGTTCCTACTCGGAACCGAGTTTTGCTTCCCAACCCTGCCACTGTGCTACACTTCCCGCCCCGCCCCCGTCTACCTGTACAGAAAGCAGCGAGATGCATTTCCTTAGACATCGACAAGCAGAACCAAAACTAACATTTCTAAACGAACAATGGCGGACACGTACAATTTGCGAATGAGTTCTGCCTTTTGTAAACTGAATTTATCAATAATTTGTCAATAAATCAGGGCGAAAAACGTCACTTGTCCACCGGACAAGTCAATTGAAAGATCTACTTGTCGGATATTGTAAATAACACGTCCCGGACGGTGGGACGTGTACTTTTTCGCACACTGCCGCTATGTCCCTGCAGTCCGGTACAACTGATTTAAAGGCTGGTATTTATGGTTGTATTCATTACAATTATATTGTGGCATAGTTTAAAAGTGCAGCAATTAAATACAGTATGATTATAGTAAATATTCAGTGTAAAAAGTATTCAAGGATGTACAACTGTAACATGAACAACAGTTTACACATTGGCCTTTCTCATCATAAAAATTGGGATTAAAAGATAATTCACCAGAGATTTTCTCAACTCATAAAGGAAGACTTAAAGGTGGGGTATGTAATTTATTTCAGATACACTTTTTGTTATATTCCATGGAATGCTCTTAACATCCCGATAGCAATGAATATATTAAATGCTTTGACAAAAAATACATAAAAGAATTTGATCTGTGGAAGCCGTATAATCTGAGCCGGCCCGGCTAAAATAACTGGATGGCCTACCTGCCTGTCAGCCTTCCATCTGTGCACAAACTTATCTCGTGCCCTCATTGGTCATGTGCGCGTTCGTGTGTGTTGGAGGAGGGGCTCTGTAAGAAAGTCTGAAGGAGGGGGCAGATTTTTTCCGGCTGTGTATTTTCAAATTCTAGCGCACTCAAGCTGGTTTCTCCAAAATTACATACCCCACCCTTTAATTGTTCGATTTGTATTCGCCAAATTAAAAAAATACATAGTTTTTAATTCATAGCATTGATAATAGGGCTTGTCGGGACATTTGCAGCTGTTCTGCATGATTTTAGAGTCAGTGGTTAGGGTGATGGTTTGAGTAAAACTCAGGGTAGAGATGTAGTGGTTGTGGTTAGGGTCTGGGTAAGGCCCTACAGCAGATACAAGGGCCATGAAAAGTGTGTGTGTGTGTGTGTGTGTGTGTGTGTGTGTGTGTGTGTGTGTGTGTGTGTGTTAATATCGTATCGTTGTACATAAATTGTTATGTATATTTTTTAAATCGTGTAAATATTCTAAAGCTTAGGCCACAACCCATACGTCAACTCGCACTCTGTGGCGTCCAGACAAGCTGCTGCAGCGCTGCCTCTCAGCCCTATCTTTACACATTAACATTTGCCTTTGATAATGGCCATCATTATTAGAATATTTCCATTAATTTACATTTAGTTCAGACCTACAGATGTTAAAAAGAGTATGTTCAATAAAAAAAGAAAACGTACAGATATTAAGACATTGAAAGTGAAAGTGAAAGGTATGAGTTATTTGTGCAAACCTTGCTCAAAACACAGGAATAATAAGAACATCTTTTAGATGAGCTGTAGCAGAGCCTGGCCTGTGCGTAAGATTAAAAGTAGTGTAAAACAATTATAAAAATGTTAAGAGTTTAAATAATGTACCCGTACCGTTAATTGGCCTATATAAGAATGTTATTATAGTGTTAAAGGTAGGGTATGTAAGTTTGAGAAACCGGCTCGAGATCGCTAGAATTTGAAAATACACGACCGGAGAAAATCTGCCACTTCCTTACAGAGCCCCTCCTCCAACACACACGAACGCGCACATGACCAATGAGGGCACGAGATAAGTTTGTGCACAGATGGAAGGCTGACAGGCAGGTAGGCCATCCAGTTATTTTAGCCGGAGCGGCTAAAATGATTGGTCGTGCTTTGTACAGCGCCACAGCTTCCACAGATGAGATATTTTTATGGATTTTTTGTCAAAGCACTTAAGATATTAATTGCTATCGGGATGTTAAGAGCATTCCATGGAATATAACAAAAAGTGTATCTCGAGCCGGTTTCTCAAACTCACATACTCTACCTTTAAGTGCTTTGACAAAAATGTCATCTGTGGAAGCCGTAGTACTGTAAAAAGCACAACCAATCATTTTAGCCGACCCGGCTAAAGTAACTGGATGGCCTACCTGCTGTGCACAAACTTATCTCGTGCCCTCATTGGTCATGTGCGCGTTCGTGTGTGTTGGAGGAGGGGCTCTGTAAGTTGAACTGGAACTGAGGACAACTGGAACTGGAAGTGGCAGATTTTCTCCGGTCGTGTATTTTCAAATTCTAGCGATCTCGAGCCGGTTTCTCAAACTTACATACCCTACCTTTAAGTGATGGTGTCAGAAAAAAAAAAAATTGGTATGTTTTACATTTGAAATGTCAGAGCCAGACATAGGGGAGGGGTTGATATTCATTTAAGAAGAGTGCACAATCTTTGAGTTTTTATTCTGAGATGTTATTGGCTTTCTGTTGAACTTATTCAAGACTGACTAACTTCTTGTCACTCTCTCCCCCTGTTCCTCTGTGTCTCAGGCCTACCTCAGTATCTTGTATCTGAAGCCGAGGACACAGATCATACTGAGGGGGAAGAAAATTCTGGCTAAGCTGGTGTCGAAGAGTCTGAAATTTATCGAGCATGATGTGTACAAACCCCAATTCAGCGTATCCTTTCCATTCAAAGAGGTATAAACGGTATAAAGCCATGTTATCTATTTCTGTGGCTCTATTCATATGCAAACAGGAAGTTGCAAGTTAGGTGCTTTTGATGAAAAACACCTCCCATGTTGCAATAAATGATTTGCTTCTGCTCCTGACTCAAATCTTTAGCTTGAAATGTATTTATTGACCTTATTCTGGAACGTGCCAACGCTCAGTGTTGTTAACCTTGACTGGTGTGTGTCAGAAAGACAAGGTGAAGGTGACGTTTGGGCTGAACCCGAAAGACAAAGAGCACTGTGGCATCATGATGTACCACAGGAACCGACTCATTAAAGCCTACGAGAAAGTGGGCTGCCAGCTGAAGGTAGAGGAGAAGGATTCATCTATAAGTTACACGCATGGCAGGTGCAGTTCTCTGCTCCAAATGTAGTTATATGAATATCTGCCTCTGCTTAAATCTCACTTCCCACATCCCTCCAGGCTTCAGGTCAAAGGGCAGGAGTTGGGGTCATCGGTGTCATTGAGTGCAACTTCCTCAAACCTGCTCACAACAAGCAAGACTTTGAATACACCAAAGAATACAGGTACAAAATAAAGACGCATAAAAAGCTTTGTGCTTATACAGCAAGCATTATGAAATGAAATGGCTGCTTAGGTTGATTCTTTCCAGATGGCAGATTAGAGCAGAACATTTGATTACAGACCGTATTTACAAAGTTATGAGGAAAAAGCCATAACGACTCATGCTGCTCTATCTGGTGCTGCTTCCTTTTCCTTCCAGTGTTGAGGCTGGAAATGATCACAGTATATTCAAAGGCACATTTAGACACGTTTTATTTTAAGAGAAACATTTGCATATTACACTCTTAGTTGTGCTGTTGTGTAATTGTTATTGAGAGAAATATTTAAAAAAATGTCACTGCCTTTTTTATTTTCTCCTCTCAAGACTCACCCTAGGTGCTTTGGGCCTAAAACTGAATGACTACTGGAAAGAGGTTACAGAGAAGAAAGCCAGAGAGCGAGAGTTTCAGGCTGTGGAAAGAAATGAAAATGAAGACCAGCCTGACTCTGACGAGTGAGTGTTGTTTTTATCTGACAGAAAATCTTTGTCCTTATGTCTTCCAAAATACATTAAAGGCACTTAAAACATATTATTTCAAACGTTTAAAACATACAGTATTACATTTTCTGCTGTGCTTCTTATGGGCGGATTTGGTTCATTTGATTCGTCCGGCTATAAATCTGTAATCAAAACTGTTACTGCCACTGGGAGTTAAATAACGAGTTCAAGTTTGACAAGCTCTATAAATAGAGACGATACAGAAGATAACCCTCTCATGTAGGAACTTGTTCAACTGAAAGTGAAAATAGGTTGTATTTTCCAAAGCTTGAAACTAGAGAGACAATGCTTCCTTAGCTGCTCCAAGCTGCAAAAACGCTGAGGCAGGGAACCTCAGGATTATTTATAGTTATTGATCATTATTTATATAGCGTTCAAAACAATGTGAAATGTGAAAATATGTGTATCTTTTATGTAGTTTTGGAACAGATCAGGGTAGGATTTTCACGGCGGCCATGGCCGTCGTAGCCCCTCGGTCTGGCCGTTATGCCCCACAAATAATTGTACGTCCTACGGCCACCATGGCCTGTGTGTCACACTGTTAAAATCTCAAAGTTGCTTTAAAAGCGTCAGAACAGTGTTTTCTGAACTGCATTATGTTGCGTTCACAACGGACGTGATGCGAATATTCTCATCGCTCTAACCGCTGGAGTTTCACCGGCTGTCAGCTGTGTTTACTCCTGTCATTCAAACAGGACGCGCTGGAGAGGGGGCGGGGCTTATTTCCATGTAAATACTGTGGTGGAAACCAATACGACAAAATTAACCTATTTTACAGTGATTTAATTGTAATACACGTTTCAAAATGATGCTGAAGTAACAATATACTGTTACCGGTTAGTAAAAAACATGAATTAATGCTTTGCCAAGTCTGCAGACAAGACGGCAAGCGAAAAACCTTTTAAAATGCGTGTTTTCTGAATGGATCAATCAGGCTAAACTAACCTGTAGCTGCTCCGTCCAAACTCACAACAACGTCCTAAAGACAGAATTAAAGCAGCGATTGTATTCGCCATGACACAGACAGTCTGTGGTTTGTACATGTTTAACTTTTGTCCAGTTTCTGACCAGAGCTGTTAGGAGTTGATTAAAGAGACTCTCACACACACACACACACACACACACACACACACACACACACACACACACACACACACACACACACACACACACACACACACACACACACACACAGCTGAATGATGTATGTGCAGAGTTTGACCCTTGAAGGCTGTTTCTTCTGCTCTGAAATTGAATATATTTGTTACATATTAATATAATTGTAGATTTTTTGATTTGATTTTGGATTTGTGAATGGGAGAAGTAGTAGATGGAAAACATACCAAACACTAATTTTTCAAAGTAAAGTATTTTATTTTAGATACGGTAAAACGAAGGAGGCATAGGCCTATATGATGATATAATGTTTGACATTATTGATATTAAAACAGTGATTTGTTTTCCATGTCATTCGTGTGTTTTTCTTATAAAAAAGTGAAGTTATTTATTTGTAAGCTCCAAATCCAAATGTTTCCCTCAATGGCCTTTGTGCCCTGGCATGTGGCCTTTGCGCCCTGAAAAAATGTGTGACTCCAAAGGCCAAATGGCCTTGCCCCTAAAATGACGAAATTCCAAGCCTGGACGTGACTTCAATTTTTGAATTGAGC
>NW_011364590.1:100818-109963 GCF_000735185.1 Notothenia coriiceps
TGGGAGAAGTAGTAGATGGGAAAACATACCAAACACTAATTATTCAAAGTAAAGTATTTTATTTTATATACGGTAATACTAAGGAGGCATAGGCCTATATGATGATATAATGTTTGACATTATTGATATTAAAACAGTGATTTGTTTTCCATGTCATTCGTGTGTTTTTCTTATAAAAAAGTGAAGTTATTTATTTGTAAGCTCCAAATCCAAATGTTTCCCTCAATGGCCTTTGTGCCCTGGCATGTGGCCTTTGCGCCCTGAAAAAATGTGTGACTCCAAAGGCCAAATGGCCTTGCCCCTAAAATGACGAAATTCCAAGCCTGGAACAGATGCCTTCCTGTATAATATAAACTTGCTGAAATGAATTAGTTCTGACATAACTTAACCCTCTTATGCCAGCTTCTGTCTACTGACATTAAAAATCTCTGTCTTTCTGTATTTGCAGGGGTCCTATATGGCTACAGTGTGAAGAGTGCCTGAAGTGGAGAAGCGTCCTGTCAAGTCATTACAATACGATCCCTGAGAACTGGAACTGCAGCCAGAACCTCAACCCTCGCTACAGGTGTGTATTCCTCATTATTGCTGTCCTTTGATTGGACATATGACTTCAAATGTTAAGAGAGATATCATCAACATATTCTATTTATCACAAATTAACGAGATTACATCATTATTTCCAAAAGTAACTGTTTTACAAGTCGACACAAAAGCAAATAATTTCTTAGTGACCTAAAATTATATTTACATGTTGAAGAGGTGGAAGTATAGAGGAAAATCTATTTAAAGGTGTCCTATCATGCAAAATGCACTTTTTGATGTCTTTTATACATAATTAGGTGTCTCTGGTGGGCCAGGGAACTCACAAGGTGTAAGAAAACAAAACCCTCTCTTTTCCTCCGTACCCAAATCCCTAAAAACGGGGGTACAACGGAACTGATCCAGATTTGCGTCCGATATGACGTAATATCAGAAATGCAGACCCACGGCACTATCAGAAACGTTGCTATCAGAAACAATGCCCAACGTGTTTTGGACATAATATGGGCTTTATTTACACTAGCAAGCATCGCTAACACTCAGAGCTAACCTGTACTGGAGAGAGTATGTGTAAAAAAGCAGGAAATAAAAAAAGGAACTCACCTTGTGGTAAACCCGCAAGAAAGAAATCATTTGAGCTCCATACTGTTTCAAAAATAATCCTTGATGTGATTTGGAACATGATATGGCGTTTAATCACGGCAGCATTTAGCTTTATCTCGTAGAATTCTGAGCAGGCACAAGCTCCCTCTCCTCTTTTTTCGAAGCTAAGGACCCAGATCAGCAATTCTCTAAGGGGTGAAACAGAGGGATATGAGGGATGTCTAAAATGCCTGATCTGTTTGTATTTTGAGCAAAACACATCATAGACATGTTTTTTATATATTTTTATATATCTGAGACCCATATGCCTACAAATAGCATAATAGGACACTTTTAAAACATATCTGTATAAATCAGGACAGGGCTTGATGCGTCACATGTTTCGGCAAAAGCATCCCCTTCTCAAACCTGTACAGTACTGTCTATAATATAGTCTTTAAATGCTCAAAAATAAATATGTGATGATGACATGCTTATCGCTCTAATTCATTTACAAGATGCAAAACCTCCCTACTTTAATCTGTCTAACCTAAACACGGAAGTGTGTGTGTGTGTGTGTGTGTGTGTGTGTGTGTGTGTGTGTGTGTGTGTGTGTGTGTGTGTGTGTGTGTGTGTGTGTGTGTGTGTGTGTGTGTGTGTGTGTGTCTCACATACATGTCTTGCTCATACATGTCTCTTGGTCTTTCAGAAGCTGCTCTTCACCAGAGGAAGCAGAAGACAGCGAGGAGATGTTAACACCCAGCTACCAGAAAAACCACAAGAAACAGTAAATTCTCATTTCTTTTCTGCAGACCTCTCTAAATTGTGAGATGAACTTGTACATGGTCAGATGTTTAACAGAGCTTCTCTTCCTGAAAGCATACGTGTGTATATGTTCTCACGTGCCATTTTGTGGTTTCCCTCTGGCGGTTTCACACTCTTATTTCCGTTTCACTCGACTGTGGTATAGAGTTGCTCTGACAGTGATCAACGGAGACGGACTGAAATGAGAAAGCAGTCAGTTCTTCACAACACTGTGCCTTGTTACTTTACTACAGTAAATTCAAATACATATTATTCTTCCTAGCTACTTTTCTATACAAGCAGAATTTAAAGTTAATTAACAGTTGAAAATATATTAAAAGATTGACTAAATGTTCTAAACTATACACTTTTGTATTGCTGCGATGTGCCACTTGCCATTGGTCCAGTGCTATTACCACTTCCCTAGTAACAGATCGTCACCCTAGCAAGTGGAGACAACACAGCCAATCAGAAATAAGCTAGTCATATTTTCATATTTTCTGGCTGTTATTGTGGTACACTGTAACTTACCTATACATCTCAAGTGTCAAAAGGCTTTGGAGCAGTAAGCACTACTGGAGCTAGGGCAAAAATGTAAAATCAAATAAATATATACAGTATATAACTTGAAGATAATCTGCCCTCTCAACTCATTCATCTCTTATTTTTCCCTGCAGAGAGCATCCAAAAAAAAGAAAACGAGAAAAGTCATTGGAGGTTTGTAAAACTTTTTGGGCAACTTTCCCATTGATGAAAGTAGCCGTTTGCTATTCAACGTCTCGATATATTGTGTATACTGTAAGTGTGTTTGCTTGTTTTTGTCGCAGGTATCTGAGTTTCAGGACCAATCGCTTCAACATCAAATCCTCTCACGCAGTTCATCAGAGCCGAGCCGGCCCACTTTCCAGTCCACACACACACCTGATGACACTAGAGCAGCAGGCCAACGCACACAACACACAGAGGAAACCCCAGCGGAGCGAGATCCGACGGGCACAGATCCCCTGGCAGATTATTATACAGACACACATGACGATGTACAGACACAAAGTACAGTCATACAACGCAGGCCTGTTGGAAGAGGCACAGTTATTAAAGACAAAACACAAGTCACACAAAGTGAGACTCATGATCTCAGGCTCGGAGATAGAGAGAGCCCGTTGAACATGAAGAAAAGAGTAGAGGAGCCCACATTAAGGTATGTTATATCTGTGCTTTGTGACAGACTTATGTGATCTTCATTACGTTTTACACGTTTTGCCCTCCTTTAAGCCATTTTTTTTCAATTATCTTAAGTTCCTGAGGAAAGAGACTCCATTGTTGTTTCTTAATTTGAAAATAATTATGTTAGTACAATTCCAAGTAGTAAACTATATACTCACTTGCATTGAACATGAATTTCTTCGGTTTGAGACAACACTAACCCAAACACCACTGATATGCAAACCATGGCAATGTAATAACAACATTTCTCAGCTTCTATTTTTTTTTCATGGATATTGCAAGCGGATGGAGCATTTTCACACATTTTAACCAAAATATCTGCTAGTTAAAAAAAGTGATAACTACAGTTATATAGCATGGTGTTCACCGCCAAAACCACAACAACTTCAGCTGTATTGGCCGCCATTTTCATTATTTTTCTGGTCAAAGCTAACATGACTTTTACAAAAACATAAAATCTAGTGTTATTAAAAAAAAAATGTAAGTTTCAATAAGTTCATTTTCACATTGTCAATAAACAAATAGGTTATCTTTTGTCTTTTGTAGCCTCAAAAGGAAACCAGGATCGTTATTTTACTGTGTAAAAAATAAGCCATATCTTATGGAGAAGCAACAACCTGAAGACTTGACCGAAAAGATGAACCCTGTACAACAAACACAGAGACCTGAGACACTGTCCTCAAAGAAGACCAAGGGCAGCAGCAGCCGAGTAGAGAAGCCATCTGACGCGGCACAGCGACCCCCCACCAGCCTCACCTGGAACCCCTCCCTCCCCCTTGCTCAGACCGTGATGGTTTCTCCTCTGAGTCGGACCGAGGGCCCTTGGAGCCGACCCCTGCCCTCAGAAGGGATTGACCTGGAAGCTCATGTGCAGAAGCTGGCTTTGTTAGAGAAAGAGGCCCAGAAGGTGCGCAGGCTTCTCGGGCTGGAGATCTCCAAGACAACTCAAGGCACCATGACGACTTGCTCCGAATCCACAGCCAGCCGAGCGGTCGGCTGCCAGACGGACGCGGCTGAGGTCAGGAGTTTATTACACAATAGTTTAGGTTCATTTATGTGTTCAGTCTTGTGTGTGTGTTTATCTATCTGACTGTCCGCAACTAATCTTGCATACTGCCGGACCAAAAGGCCTAATATTTATTTTGCATGTTTTTAAATGAACCTTTTGTGGTTTTTGGTGATTCAGAATTGTTAAACAAACATTTGATTTACTTTGTTTAACTTTCATTGATTGCAGACTTGTACATTTTCCTAACTGGCCGATAGGGGTCACAAGTCATCAACAATTGCTAAAGCAACAAAGACATTTCTGGCAATAGTTGACTAAAAACAAGCCTTACAAAGTCTCTTCCAGGCCACATTTTGACCTTTTTATTGTCGGTAAAAAAACGGAAATTCAGAAACAATGTCTCATGACAGATTATTACACACCCAATAGGTTATAATCCATTAAAGTTAGGCAGGATATAAGATGAACCAATACATTTAAATTGTCTTTGTTTGAGATACGAGAGGGAGATATGTGTTAGAGATTTGATGAATCAAAAACCAACACATGAGCGTTATGCTTGACAAGGGAAAAAGGTTTATTTTCTAGGCCATCTGCTCAGACTTATTCATCTCAAATGAAAGACTAACAGCAAACGTGTGCTCTCATTCCTCTGCATCAGAGCTCTACTTCATCCAGGAACCCGGATCCAGGAGATCAGGGGCTGGTCTTCGCTGGTCAGAGATCTGTGTGTGGGCCGAAAGAACAGCCTGAGCACAACATACCTAAAAAGGACAAGACAGGACCTTCTGGCAGGGTGAGAGTCGGGGACAGCGAGGCCTGTGAAGACAACAGGTGTGTATTCTAGACAAGTCAGCTTCTATCCCTACCAGCGCTTCACTGTTTCTACCACTATTACTACTCCAAAAACATTTGAGTCATGTCTTCTCACACTGATTCACACATTGTTTTTGATCTTTGTTTCCCCTGAACATCTTAAATTATGAATGGTTTTAATAATGGAGCTGTTTTTTTATCAGATCTTCCCAGGAGAATCTGCGTGTTATCCGTAACAACGTGGTGGTGCTCCTCACAGCCCTCCTGCCCCAGCTGGACCTGGCGGGCATCAGCCTGGAGACCAGTGACGTGGACAACATCCTGCAGCAGATCATAGAAGTCAACTCGCTGAAACTATCATCAGAACTCCATTAAATCCAACACGTTTTTGATAGCAGAGAATAATGTTTCTTACTATATGCAAAGTTTGGCCTTTAATTGAAAGACGTAGTGTTTAGAGTTATAATACACGCCCTTTTGCTGCTTGCAGACACATTTTCGTTTTGCTCACATGTATTGTTTTGAATCTGTTTCTTTTGCTTGTCAATGTTAAACGTTATTATTTTGGAACTCAAAGCAGATGATTTGCCTCCAGAAGGGTTTTTACTGCCCCATTGCTGTGAAATCTTAGCCTTTTAATGAAAAATTCTGTCTTTATTTTAAAAGTGTGATTCTTTGCTATTTTGCTGTTTTTACTGACTATTTAAATACGTTTTATACACATGGAGTCAAGATGAAGCCATGCTTTTTCTAGATTTGTTCAAACATCCAAAGAGACGTTTCACATTTGCATTAAAATACTGAAACCATTTATTGCAGGCTGCGTCTTCATTTTAAAGGTTTATCAACCTGTGCTTTTCAACAATCCAATGCAAAAGGCAGAAATTATGCAGTAGCTTTTACTTACCACAAGGTGGCTGTGAAGACTAAGAGTGAAGACCTGGTGAAGACGTGCTTCTCTCGAACCAACATTTGGAAAATGTTTAAGTTATGACAACTATGGAAAGTCTCGAATTTTGTAATTGGAATACAATTTTCCTAGAAACTTTAGCAAAGGACATCAGTTAACCTTGAACATAGGCCTATGGCAGTACATTGTAGTTGTTCAATGTGATGTGGTTAATTATCTTTATTGATTACATATTTACAGCACACCACACAATCTGGCATAATAATAAAAAAAGGGTCACATTTTAAACTAAATCTTACAATCAATAACATATTTTTTCCACAGGGACAAAGCAGTATGTCTAATACCAACAACGCTTAGCTATGGCTTTCAACTAAGATTCATACATTGTAATTTATTAATGGTTGGTTATACCAGTTATAACGCTCAAATATAAACAATAATTTCACTCTCGTCTTTTTTGCAATATTGCTTGAATGTAACGTTTCACATATTGGCAATGGCAATACATAAATGTATATGCAAGTATTTTAAATGTTAACAACTTTCTAATTAATTAATTGTTTTCAAGATGGTCAAAATAGGAACAACTTTTCCAAATTATTGGCATACTCGTAGGTATTTGTTCTTGCTTTATGTGTGTTAGGATTAAATGATTCCTCTGGGACAATAAAGTAACACTTGAATTTATCATAGCAGAGCGCGCGCCCACACAGTCTCCAACCACCACACGCCCCCACGTGCAACCCCAGCTCCCTTACTTGTCCTTTCCTCTCTCCACCCCCCCTCCCTTTAAATGTTTCAGCCCGCAGGAGGAGCAGCAGAGCCAGGGCAGTGTTTGAAGAGACTCGGTGCAGATGACCGCCATGAGAGCCGCGACTCTCCTCCTCCTGCTGCTGCCGCTGCTGAGCCCCTCCGCCGGGCAACGGACTCCCTCCGCCGGACTGCAGAGCCCCTCCGCCAGGCAGCATTATTACATAGCGGCGTTAGAGATCGGTTGGGACTACGTTTACCTGGACGATGCTGACCCAACAACCGACCAAAGGTGAGTAATCCCAATGAAGGCATCTCACTCTATTATGTAATTTAGGCGGGCATACATGTAAACCCGTTTAGTTTTTTCAAATCTTACTTTGCTTACAATACACAGTCGTGTTTTGATTATATTTTGTATAAACTCTCAAGTTACAATCTATAGGAAATGTTGATTAAGATGGCTTTTTAGATTGTGTTTTATGGTATGATTGATAACCTGTATTTGTGTCATTACCTTATATCCAATTCAAAATGTATTTTATTCACTAAAAATAGGTTTAAGTACAAGTTTTTAAATATATACTGATCATGAGGGCTGGTTTTAAGTGGTTGTGTTAATCAATTGGTATGGTTTGGTTTCATTGATAGCCTGAATTTGTTTCATGACTTCATAGCCAAACCTTATTTTTGTATATAAAAATCTGACAATAAGTTGTTTTAGGCTAACTTATTTTCCTATTTAAGCTTCTGTTTTGCTTATAATTTATTTGAAACAGAAAACTCAAAACCCATCAGGCTGGTAATTATTCAATGGACTGTTTTTTAAGTGGTTATTTGATTAGTTTGGATTCTTTCCTTTTTCAGGGGGAGATCTAAAGATATTCCTCAGAAATACGTCAAGGCCGTCTACAGGGAGTATACCGATTCCACATACACTGTCCCCAAGATAAGGCCAGCATGGAGAGGTAGGTCTGCTTTGAAAAGGTCAAAATGTAGTTTTTCAGTCAAGACACTCATTTTAAGATATGGATGTTGTGGAAAAATATAGTGTTTGCCTGCATTTTCAACACACAAAAAAACCACGTTATAGTTGTCCTGTTAGAGAGGATGCTTCTTTTGTCCTAAATTAGCAGGTCATGGATGACTAATGTATGCACCTTGTGTCTGGTTGCAGGTATTTTAGGCCCGGTGATCGTTGCCCGTGCTGGGGACAGGGTGGTGGTCCACTTCAAAAACCTGGCGTCTCAGTCCTACAGCATCAGCCCTGTGGGGATCACCTACTGGAAACACTCTGAAGGTAGAGAACTGAATGAAAAGAGCTGAGTTCATCCATTGAACATTTTTTAACCCTAACCCTTGACTCAGCATTTTCACTCATAATTGCTTTTTAATTTGATATCCATGTTACAGCTTAGATGACTCAATGGTAAAACACTTACTTGGACTTCAAAAGCTTTAAGGAGGAAACCAAATTACTCTTACTCATATGATGTTTGTTTTTTTAAGTACATTTTGGGCCAATAGAAATGATGTAAATGAAAAAATAATAAAAAACAGAAATGTATCAGAAGACGAGGGGTTATAAAGAGTTGTATTAAGAGATTCAGAAACAAAGTTGCCTCCTCTTTCTTGAGAAGTGGCAGAGAGCCGTCGGTATCATTATCTTGTGTGTGCAGGTGTTGTGCAACATGTTGGAGCCCAACGGTCAGTCTTACAGCATCATGGCTAGATTTAAGCTGCCATTCAATAACCAAATCCAGCTGAAACACAACTATCCCTCATCTGAGAAGCTTTGTGAAGTTAATACCCTTTACAGAAGGCATTGGCAATTTGTCCCTATGCTCTTGTAGATCCAAAGCAGTCAGTTCCTGTAAACTCCTCATGTCTTCCTGCCACAGGGTAAATTCCTATAATGGAGTTCATTATAATCTGGAAAGCTGCACCTGTCATGTCCAGGACTGAGGTGCCATGAAGCAGATCTAATCACACTTACATGTCGTCACCTTCTTAAACTAATGGCCTAAGTCATATTTGAAAGTTTTTCAAAAAACTGAACCAAATATAGAATATATGATATATATTTATTATTTCACACAAAAAGGTTATGACAATATATGACTATTGACATACAAATAACACTGTCTGTCAATTGTGTAAAATAAGAGGATAAGATGACTTAGGCCAATTTACGAACATATTGTTGTGACTTAAGCAATTTTAAACCTGACTTAGGCCTTATTACTTCTGGAGCAAGTGCCTAAGGCAAAACAGTGCACTTCTCTTTTCCGCATTACTGTGACGGACCATGGGGCTGGGTCAGCCACAAACAGTTTAAAAGGCTAGAGGAGCATACAGACACTCAGGAAACAGAGGGCAGTTGGGCCGTGGTTGGTCCTTTAATTCAATATAGCAAACTCAAAAGGTACAACTTAAATCACTCTTAGCTAAATAAAACAAAAGGCAAGTAAATCAAACGCTGAGGAGGCATGTGCCTCTCCTCACTA
>NW_011364590.1:109990-134334 GCF_000735185.1 Notothenia coriiceps
TGGGTCCGACATATACTTTGAGTATTGTTACTTTGCTGCTAAAAAATGAAACATTATCAGATGAGGACATCACCAAAGTGTGAGTCTGTCAAGGGATTTGATCTGTTATCTGCATGTCGTACTATGTACACACTGCTCTGGTATTAATTAAAAATATAATTGTAAAATGTAAGTCTCCCGCTCTTGTCATCGTTCAGGCTTTGCATTTGAACTCCTATGACTGGTTGCAGACTTGAAGGGAACGACTTCCTGGCCTTCCTGACATCCAGGAAAAAGGTCAAATCCATTTCAATGCCAAAAGCAATTTATTGTTTTTAACTTTTTTAATATGATTTTTTTGGGGAATTTCAGTTTTATTGGACAGTAGAGATGTACTGGAAACAGATATTTGAGATGATATGCAGCAAAAGGCCGAGCCGGATGGTTGCTGCTCCGTGTGAAACGTGTTCTATCAGGTAAAGCACTTTGGTACCCAGTTATTTATGGTATTGAGTTTGAATTTAGCCTTTGGAAGGTATTTTCCAACAGTGCATTGTAAAGACTGAAAAAACAGGCTCAGGTTAAAGCTTGACATGATTTGGTCTTTTACTTAAGAAGATGTTTGTCCTCCTGTCTTCTCTTATTTCCTTATCTTTCTTTCAGGTGTAACATCTACCAATGGTTGTACATGACATAGACCTCTTCCACCTCTTTGCTGTCCTACTATTCAACCCTCCTGATCAGAGCCTTTCCTAAATAGTGGTAAGCTGTTTTACAGTTCAGTGTACGTTAATTTAGCAACTTAATGCTTTACTGCTGTTGAATAAACCCTATATATATATTAGGGCTGTCAAATGATTACAAATTTTAATCAGATTAATCACAGCTTAAAAATTAATTAATCACAATCTTTCCAATTACAATAATCTTTTTGTTATAATTGTAAAACAAATCTTAACATCATTCAGCAATCAATAAAACAAATCATCCAATACAAAATAGAAGAAATGCTTTTTATACAACAGTATCTATTGGGACTGCTCATTGATGTCATCAAGAGCCATTGAGTCTACCTTTTGTAGTCGGTCTCTTAGAATGTTTATAATTTCTTTGTCTCTTAACATTCCTATAATCATTTGTTTTGTTATTGTTGGTATTGTTTTGTTCTTTATTTTTGTTGTGAGAATCACTTTGCAATTGTGTAAGTGCTATATAAATAGTTATACTAATATTATTGTTGTTACCATCATTACTATTAATACAAATGTTTTCTTCGTTTTCTTTATTCATCACTGCAGAAAGGATCATGCCAGCCCACATCAAACACCTGATCAAGAACTTGTGAATCGCCAGGCAGAGGAGATGAAAACACCTGTTCAAAGTTCCAGTTTCCTGTACATGAAACCATGCCTGTATGGGACACTGTTATCTTTGTATTTAATTCAGCAAGTCGACAAAAGCGATCAAGTGCTGATGCTTATAATGATCCGATTCATTTGATATTGATTGTCTGCCAATACCGAATCCTGATCCGATTCGTCTATTTCACAGATAATACAGCTGCACCGTGTACACTAGCTCTATTGGTTTTTGCCAGTGCATGAAAGGGTAAAATTCCACTGGCCAAAGAGCATTCGTCCAAAAAAATTGACCAATAATGAAGAAAATTAACACATTTGTCGCAATAGTAAGTTATGCACAAACTACATTACTACTTGTTCTACAACATTTGAATAATAAGTTCTTCCTCATTTTCCTCAATTGTTCATATTTGGTTTATTAAAATAATGATATTGTGGTCATTGTTAAAAAATGTCTGCTATTATTATGAGTATTATTATTTGTATAATGCGCTTTCTGCCTTCCTGTCATTAGGAGTTAGACATGTAATGGCCTAGATTAGAACCTTCATTATCCTAAACTTCTGGGAGTGTTACTGTTTTTGTTACCATTTAAGTTCTAATCTAGGCCATTACATGTCTAACTCCTAATGACAGGAAGGCAGANCGGCCTCCTCATGTATGCCGTTGGGGCCTCCCCACTCCACGTACCAAGTCCCTCGTTCGCCTCTCCATCTCCTCAACAAGATAATGTCCTTCCTGTCTGGGTTTTTCCTCTCCCGGCGCTCTCCATCGCCTATCAGCACCGGGACAGCCACCTTGGCTCCGGAGGCCCCGCGGCGCCACCGCCTCCGCTCGGTACAGAAAACTAATCTGCCTTCCTCCTCATCCTGGCCTACAGGTTTTAAAATAACCTGTAAGCTTCGGCATTTTTTGTAATAGCTGCTGTCTCGAAACTCCCTTTTCCCTCAACAATTTCCTTTTCCGAGCGCCACTCTCAAACTTTTTCTTCTCAGACATTTTCTCCTAAACAACCTTCATCTGTCACTCAATCACTCACAATTTGAATAAGTCACATGTCGTCACCTTCTTAAACTAATGGCCTTAGTCATATTTTGGAGAAAATGTTTTTTTGCCTAAATCATCTCTTCTTGATGCTGGCCACCTCTGGTAAAATTGCCTACATCCTTATTGAAAGGTTAGTGCTGTCCCTACCCTGATAGTATAATGGCCTATGTCAAGAGTGTGACTTAGGCCATATATTTAAAAAAGATAATGGCTTAAGTCACATTGTCTTGTGACTTAGGCCATTTTACAAGCTTTACAAAATGGCTGCTTCAAGAAAAAGAAAAACTAACAGATAAATTAAGTTATTTTCATGGTTCAGGGCTTATCCCCTGTTGGTAAGTGATGTTATACTATATTATACTATAGGCTAGGCTATAAATGTTGTGTAGTTATTTAGTCTTTTACTTTCACAATGTATGGTTACTGTAGCTACCGAAGCTATACTGTAGGTACTATAGTTACTGCAGCTAATGTAGATACTGTAGCTCCATGAAGCATGCACACATTCCCCTCTGGGACAGTAAAGACTAATCTAAAAACTAATCTAACCTTTCAGAAGTAACGGTTAAAATTACTGCATAATTATGAAAAGCACATTTCAATTGCTAATATTGTATTATTGTCTCCTTTTTCCACATTACATTTCCATCTTATTAGGAAAGATTAAATGTTTTTTTAATTGAATTTGGCCAAATAATATTCATCAATATAGCTTTAATGTATTACTACCACAGTGCAATTACAAAAATGTTTTTCATAATGATCACACAGTTGTGACCGTACACCTACTCCTTTTTGGTAGGAGATGCACTTGACTTTTCAGACACCGATCAGGAATCATCCAATGAAAATGAGACCGTTGTTAAAGAGATGGAGCAGCATGTACCAGGCCAAGACCCTGTGTCAGATGGAGCAGACAATAACTTAAACACTCTCATTGAAGAAGAGAGTGTTGCTGAAGATGCCAAGCAGACCCGTCCACACCATGAAGAAGACACGATGATGATGATGATGATGATGATGTTATCATAGACCCAAACTACAATCCATCCTCTGATGAGTCCTCTGTTTGTGAAAATGAATACAGTCTGGCAGCAACTTCAGAGCATTATGGTCCTCATCTAGAGGATGTGTATGAAAACAATACGGTCAAAAGGAAACAACATAAATACCTCAGCCCAGAAACATGGAAGCAAAATGAATCCAGGAAGATACGTCTCAAAGGAATGGCATACAAGGCCAAAGGTGGCAAAGAAATAGCTGCAAAGGCTATGGGCCTTCCCTGCAATTCGAAGTTCTGTCAGTGAGTCACGACTCGAGACTGTCAATCCATTACAGAAGAGCAGAGGCAGTGGATATTTCAGAAAGTTTGGTCAATGGACAACTGGGAAGAACATACGTCACCACTTTGGTCACAAAGGTTGCCATGAAGCAAAAGAAAGTTGGTGAGGGATCCAGGCGCAGTTCATCATTTTCCTACCAACTGAAACTTCAGGATGGAACGAATTTTAAAGTGTGCAAAGCTCTTTTTCTTCTGCACTTGGTATCCCTGAAATAACCATTACCCTGGCTGAACAAAGACACCATCGACCATGACGAACAAGTGGCAGACTACATCTCCACCTAAGAGTGGCAAAATGCAAAGCTGGAAACTGCTGTCACAGATTTCCTTAAGGACTGCTTGAAGGATCTGCCCACTGTTGATTCACACTCCTGCAGAAGCACAGCGACCTACAAAGACAAGAAGTTCCTTCACCCAGCACAACCATCTCCCAACCACATCGGGAATATCAACAGGCAGCTGCAACTGCTGAAGTGAGAGCTGTTGGGATACAACATTTCACAAAATATTCAGTTTTCATTCCACGAAAAGATCAGTGTGATGTTTGTGTTTAATTCAAGCCTGGAAATATCAGTAAGGATGAATATGAGGCGCATGTAAACCAGAAAGATGAAGCGAGGCAAGAAAAATCCCGCCATAAGGATTGTGCGAACAATGAGAAGTCTGTTTGGACAATGGACTTGCAAGCCGTGCTGCTGTGTCCAATAACCCAAGCCAGCTGCCTGTATTACAAAACGAAGCTGCAGGTCCATAACTTTACCCTCTTTGACTTGAAATCAAAGGAAGGGTACTGCTATATTTGGGAAGAGTCTGAGGGCGACCTCAGAAGCGAGGTATTCGCACACATTTAATATCGCCATTTTGAAGGTGTGATCAAAGACAATCCAGAAATCAAGGAGATAGTAGTGTGGAGCGATGGTTGTGGTTATCAGAACCGCAATGCAAATGTGGCGAATTCCTTTTCTGAGCTTGCCATGAAATATGGGGTACTAATAACACAGAAGTACCTTGTTGCAGGTCACACACAGATGGAATGTGACAGCATGCATAGTACCATTGAACGCAAAATGATAACGGATATCATCGTCCCGAGAGACAACTTGATCATACTCCAGACTGCAAGAATCAGACCCTCACCCTACCATGTGAAGATGGTCAAGCATGATGAATTCCTGAAAATGAATGGCTCTCACTTCTTAAGCATCAGACCAGGCAAAAAAGTTGGAGATCCGACTGTACATTATTTGCGGGCTCTTCAGTTTAGCAGTGATGGTAAGGTCAATTATAAGCTATACCACGGCCTGTCTTCAGCTATGGCTTAAGTAAAAGTAGTATATATAAGTTGTCGTATAAGTAGTATATATAAGTTGTAGTAAAATTAAGCAATAGCTCCCGACAGGCCATGGTATATGCTCATTATATCACAGCTAGGGGGCGTGGTTCAACCCCCTTAGCTGTGATATAATNACTTAATGCTTTACTGCTGTTGAATAAACCCTATATATATATTAGGGCTGTCAAATGATTACAAATTTTAATCAGATTAATCACAGCTTAAAAATTAATTAATCATGATTAATCACCATTCGAACTATGTCCAAAATATGCCATTTCTTTATGTATATTGTTGTGGGAATGGAAAGATAAATGAAAGAAGGCGGATATATCCATTTAACATACAGTATGTATGTTTATTATAACATTTTTCTGTGTCAAAATGAAAGACAGCCCACACAACTATCAATCATCAAACCGTGAAATGCCAATGAAATTCTTCTGACCTGAGGTCCTCCAACAATGCAACATATATAATAAAATACAAAATAAAAAGTGTGCAAAAAGTTTATATACATGTAATATGATAAAATATGATATTTACAAGAACAGAATATGAAATTAAATAATGTAAATTAAGAAAAATAAAAAATACGGTGTATCGCGTGGATAATAGACCCAATCACAGTGAATGTTCAAAACTAAATTTGATACATTTTTCTTTTTCATCTCACAGTGCACATATTTAAATAATCATAACACAAAGCTAAAAGTTAATCTGTTTTTCCTTTCTCTTTTCAAGAGTGCTTCAGAGGATGGCTGAATTCACCAAACGTGGAGAAGACCGAGAGGGCCGGTTACTACATTTCACAAAAAATACAGGACCTTGTGTAAAGCGGAAAGAAACAGTTGAAGGAAACTGCTTAAAAATATGAAGTAATGGGTGTTTTGAAAATGTTTTCAAATTTGTGTTAATGTTCATTGTGTGTTATAAATTATTTTCCTGCTTCTAATTATTTGATGTACGAGTATTTATTTTAAAGACAATACATTCTGGTACCTTTCTGGTAAGGTAGGTGCTCTGATCTGAAATGATAGATGTTCATTGAGCTACTGCAATTAGGTGAGAGTGTTTCATCATCATATGACCAGCTTAACCATTAAGTAATTCCAGCTAAATTCTAGCTAATGGTGACCAGCTAGACCACTGTGACCACCAGCTTTTACCAGCTAAACCAGCTATCCCGACCAGCTAATGGTGACCAGCTAGACCACTGCGACCAAACCACTTATCCTGACCAGCTAAAGTGTCCAAAACCCCTCTAAACCAGCAAACTAATCCAGCCTAATATTGTTAGGCTGGCTTACCAGCCAGACCAGCCTTGTTGGTCTAAGCTGTTTTTTTCAGCAGGCACTTGCTTGAAGGAATAGTATTATAATTGTTTTTAAATAAGCTTTCCCCCTGAGAGCTAGATAAGAATATTTCTACCAAATGCACAATCTCTCTAGGTTAAGTAAAGAATTGAAGCCAGGAGGTGATTAGCTTAGCGTTAGGAGTGAAAGTAAGGCAAGGCAAGTTTATTTATATAGCACCTTTTCAAAACAAGGCAATTCAAAGTGCTTTACAAAAATGAAAGACATTAAGAAACATATTATAAAATGGCATTTGAAAGTAAGGGTAAACAGCTAGCCTAGCTCGGCAGGCACCTCTAGCTCACAAATGAACTCTCAATTTGTTATTGTTTAGGTCTTGAACCATCGTAAAGTCAGCATGGAGGTGACCCCTATGACATTCATCACTGCAGAAATGAGACCTGCTACTGTAGGCCGCTTCCTTATGAGCTGTCAGATACATGCTCACCGCTACGGTAACGAAGGCCGGATACGTCTCTGAGAATTTTTTGAATTAGTTACAACATTTTCTTTTTAAATAAAAATTCTTGTTGTTTTTGTGCACTGTTGTCCTGCCCAGATGGTATGAACGCTCTCTTCACGGTGGAGAAATGCCCTGAGCCTGTCAAGCTGCCGGGGCCGGATCTGCGTAAGGTCAAACACCTGGACTACGGGGACGGCAGTGATGACTACAGTTATGAATATGGGAATTTGTTCAACATCATAAGCATTCAGCCTAAGAAACCGAAACTGCAAGCAAGAGCCAGCAGGGGACAGCTTCCTAAAACCTGGGAGCATTTCATCGCCGTTGAAGAGATCGCCTGGGACTACACCCGTCATCTCAAACCCACAGATAGGTAGGAAAGAGGGGAAGAAGAAGAATAGCAGAAAGTGAAACTTTAACTGATTGTTTATTTTCTCTTTGACATAATAGTGAGTTGCAGTCTGGATATTTGCCTTCACATCCCCATTACCTGGGTTACAAATATAAAAAGGCGGTGTTTGTGGAGTACACAGATGGGTCTTTCACTCAGAAAAAGAACCCTTCCAAATCTTTGCTTGGTCCTCTTCTGAAAGGAAAAGTCAAAGATCAAATCCATGTGAGTGAAGACAGAAAATATGCAGATTGGATTTTAAAATAATACAAATTTGAGAAACTAAAAGATATCCATCATTGAAAAAAAAAGAAGTAAACTTTGAATGACTTTCTTCTAATCTCCTGCTTGTTTGAATTGCATCTCCAGATCACTCTCAAAAACATGGCCAGTCGCCCTTTCAACATCTATCCCAATGGGCTCACCAGCATCTCTCCACTGCCAGGATATGCAACTGGTAAGCTTAAGCAAGGACATCAACCAGAGGAAACTCATTATAGTTTGTATAATTATTAATAGTACAAGATCGCAATAAAACTCAAAGCTAGATAAGAAACTGACAAATCTACAGAGCATGTTATTGCGTCACGGACTAAAAGAGTCTGCAGATATCGATGCTTACAGCGGCAGAACAACATGTAGTGTTTTTACAAGAGTAGGTCACACCAAAGCTTTGGTTAACGTTGATAAATTATTAAGCTGTTAGTTAGTTAGATGAACAAAGCATGACATTTTCCCCCATTCCAAAGTCTAAATCATGCTTCATTGAAACCGTATTACTGATTGTTGGGAATTTAATATTTTTTTATCCTGAATCAGTAAGTGTTTATTCCCTCTTCAAAATCTGTAATTTTGGGGAAAAAAATGGGGAATGTCTAATGTTTTTAAAGCACCATGATTGTTACTTCTGTGTTGTCTTTAGTTGTCTCATTCTCGCTTCATTTTTTGTTGCTGCAAATTCCCAAAGTTCTCAACAAGTTTCATCTGATCTGATCTATTAAACAGAGAAGGACTTGCGCTCCATGGGAGTTCCCCCCAACGGGACCTTTGGCTACGTTTGGAGGCTCACTATAGATGACGGGCCCCTGGAGGGAGACCCCCAGTGTCTGAATCAGCTGTATCAGAGCAGCGTCTCCCCAGAGAGGGACCTGGCCTCGGGGCTGGTGGGAACACTGCTCATCTGCAAGCACGAGACCATGGACACCAGAGGACGACTGGTCAGAAGAACAGAATAATAATAATAATAAAAAAAATGGATACACTGTTAAATTATTATCTGCAAATATCCTTTCAAAATGCAAAAGATGCAAACTGCCATGTTGTCTCTAACCTGAACTAATATAATACCATTTCTCTTTCTCTGAATCTACTGTTGCATGCAGTTGGGCTCAGATAAAGAGTGGAGCCTGATATTTGCTGTGTTTGATGAGAACAGAAGTTGGTACATCGATGAAAACATGAAGAAGTCTAGCCAAAACTCACGTAACACTTCAGATCCTGAATTCTACGACTCTAATGTCATTTACAGTAAGTTCACCTCAGAGTTACATCCGTACATGTACTTCTTAAAGCCATTGTTAGTGGAATAATCAAGAAAGACTCATTTAAACCTGCAGCAACTGCTTTATTTGACCATAAGAGGCATATTCAAGTGATAATTGAAGGCACTCTATCCTGTTGTCATTTTGTAAATAATTGTTTGTAGTTGTATGTATTTTATATTGTTTATATCAAATAAATCCCTTGCCGCTATGTTCACACACACAGGTATTCCTGTATTACTTGTTTTTCTTTGTATGATTTTTTTTTTCCATTATATATAATGTGCCATCAAATCATTAAGTTGATAAATGTGAATTTCCCTTTAAATTTCAGGTATTAACGGCGTCATGTTTGCCGGCCGTCAGTTCGTGGTGTCTAAAACAGACGTGGCCTTCTGGCATGTGGCCAACGTGGGCAGCCAGAGCGACTTCCTCTCCGTTTACTTCACGGGAAACCTCTTCCAGTACAAAGGCCTCTACCAGTCCGTGCTCACCCTCTTCCCCATGACAGGCATGACTGTTTCCATGGAGACTGAGCTGATGGGTAAGATTGTAGTCTAATTTATTGGCAGGTGAAATCCAATTTGAAGTAGCTCATTAGTTAATGTTTTTTCCTTAAAGGCCACAGACTCTCTATGGAAGCAATTTTAGCCTGAAGTTGTTTTGCTAGATGTACCTTGGAAGTTCAGCAATGTAAACAATAATGTAGGACTTTCAAATAATTAATTGAAATTGCAGATAGGATGCAATGATATTTGACACCAATAGTTCATACAATAGGATTGCCAAGTACATGAGCGCTATTGTAGCCGAGTGGATTTAGTGTGTTACATAAAACTGCCACGAGTTGGGTTTGAATCTGGTCTTGGTACCTTTGTCCCATGTTCAGCCCTTTATCTCTTTCCCTCGTTGTTGCACTTGTCTTTGTTCTATAAAGACAAACAGGTCCTTTCCTCCAAAAAAGTGAATTAAGTTCAATCTAACTGTCACTGATAAAACAAATGTTGGTGGCCCAAGTGGCTTTCAAAAAACGTATAATCAGAATAACTTAGACATTAGAACACACAAGACACATCATACAGTCAAAATAAGTAGCAACAGTAAAGGTAACAAAGATAATAAAAGGTACTTCCATATCATACAAAACCTATCATTTGTGGACCAACATAGTAAACAGTTGATTTAGGTGTTTTGAAGTGTCAAGTAGCACCACAGTGTTTTGCTCTTCAGTAATATTAATGTCTTCTTTCAGGTGAGTGGGAGATCAGTGCCTATGACGGCAGACTGAAGAACCGAGGGATGAGCATCAGTTACTCCGTTCGCCATAGTGACGATGGAGACCTAGTCGATCGTGTTGGGCTTGAAGACGATATCTCTGACTATATCGATGAGATAGATCTACAGCCGAGGGGCAGAAGATCTGAAAATCGCACCATGTTGGTTCGAGTGTGTAGGAATCCTCTTGCTAGTAACAATACTCAATCGGTGAACACTTCAAGTCAAAATGTCACGACTGATAATGAATGTCAGCTGAAGAAAGTGATAGTATCATCTGCTGAAGCCCAAAATCCTGACTCGGTGTCAGAGGGAGGAATCCCACAGGATGTTTTGGAGGAATTGGAAAGAGACGGGGACTGGATCGTTTCTCAGAATGAAACTGAAGCTGAAGGACGCGGCAGCAGGTTTAAAAGAAATGCAGAGGGAAACTGGACGGATGAAGATATCAGTTCTGGTTCCTCAGAAGACGGGGCAACTGGGATAGAGATCGGAGAGGAAGTGCAAAATACGACTGACGCTCTAGTCAAGGTAAAAGCAGAGGAAAAAAGTGAAACCCCAAGCATGAGTAACGGGACGAAGGAAGATCTTGAAGAGAGTAACGATATCTTCCTGAAAAGCAATCCACAGCTGAACGTGAAGATCTCCCCTTTAGAGCTAAGCCCTTCAGAAGAAATGCATCAAAACCTAATACCACAAAACCACCTTAAGGCTGAACGTGAGCGACTTACATCAGATCTGCTGGATCTGGATTACAACCACACTGCTGATCAAAACATGATCGATCTGTCCCTCGAGTATGACGACTACAGCCAAGAGGTAGCCAACTTTTCCGTATAATATTCTACATTTATTAGGTTTATATTATTCCATAAGTTTCACAAATGTAAAACGCTTTCTCCCTCTTCCACAACAAATGCTACATTTTTGATTTTAGGTAAATGGCACTTTAGATTCTTCTGCCACAGATAACATGGACCTGCGCTCCGGACAGCCCAAACTTCGCCACTACTACATTGCAGCAGAGGAGATCAGCTGGGACTACGGCATCAGGAAGCCCCATCAGCTCATCAAACCCACGTAGGAATAATAGCTCATCCAGGTTTCCATGCTGGACCTTTGTGGAAATCATTTTTCCAGAGAGAGAGAGAGAGAGAGAGAATTTCTCCCGTGTTATTTTCCAAAGTTACTGTAAACTTGAATAATGTACATTTTAATGTAATAATTATGTTGGTTGTTGTTTGTGGAAGCGCCAGTGAATGAGCCCCATTAACTGAGTTTTAAACATCACTTTAAATGGAAGATCCCCATAGGCCCCGATCGGTATCGGCCGATACTGATTCTGGCAATCGGAGCATCCCTAGTCAGCACCTGTCTGACAGCTTTCATTCAAATACATATTTTGAGTCCCTATTTATGGCAGAATGAGGTGACACAATGGCGAATGAGCCAATAGCCCACTGTTGAAATCCCCTACTTTTCCAGTATTACGAGCTGGGTCTGTGACAACACTCACGATGTTAAGAGAAAACGGCTACTATGGGAAAACAAACATAGTGAGATCAATGGCTATAGATAATGAAACACAAATCCTCAAATCAACAGATATTTCAATCCTATCAACCAACTCTCAGCAAGACAGAAAAATAAGCAGTTTACACATTTTCCGAGAACATTTTCTTTATGTTTAACTTGTTCTCCTCTTCTCTCCTTATTACACTATAATGCTAAATGTTTTTGATGTATCATTTTTTATTTTGAAAATGTTAGTGAAAAAACCCTCTAAATCTACATGTTTAGAAGCAACAGCAAATGTTGGTACGTTAGCATGCTAATGTAGGTGGTGAATGCTTTGGTTTTTTGATAGCAATGTCAAGGATTGTGACAACTAGGTTTAGGGCAATCAACGTTATTGACTCAGCTCCTCTCTAGAGAGATGCGTCGAGGGATGAGGAAGTTCCTGCCAGAGTACAAGAAGGTGGTGTTCAGAGCCTACAGCGATATCGACTTCCTCCAACCTGTAGGCAGAGGAGAGGCCCACGAACACCTGGGAATCATGGGACCTTTCATCAGAGCCGAGATGAATGAACTCCTCACTGTGAGTGATACTGTTGCCAATACAATTCAAATATTAAACAGCTTTTCTTTTTTTTTTTTTCACCGTTTTTCTTTTTCTTTTATGAAACATAAAAACAAATTCCAACAATTATGAAACATAAATTGATGCTGCAAAATCCTCACTTTTTATTTGTGCTTGGTGACTCAACTTTTGCCCTCTGTCTTATTGCAGGTGATCTTTAAGAACAAGGCATCCAGGCCTTACTCCTTCCACCTTCAGGGGGTCTATGACCGCAGCCAAGGAGCCGGCATGAGCCAAAGCCCCGCCTCCTCGGCTCCCCCCGGGGTCCCAGGAGAGCCTGTGGCCCCTGGGGAGGCACGGACCTATAACTGGAGGATAACCAGGAAGCATGGACCCACCGACGATGAATTTGACTGCAAGACGGGGGCTTACTACTCCACTGTGGACAAGGTCTGATGACTCTTTAACTTTAGCCTGTTTAACCTTATCTTCCATGGTTAATCAACATGTCATGTGTATTCATTTGTATTTAATCTTATCAGAAATGGACTTCTTTTTAAATTGACTCAAAAACGTATTTTATAGACATTTGATCAAGAGAAAACAAGTATTGCTTTACTTTGCTCCAGGAGAGGGACCTTCATTCGGGTCTGATTGGTCCGCTGGTGATCTGTAAGTCTGGAATTCTCCGGACTCGTCAGAACACGCAGCGGGACGTCCAGGAGTTCGCTCTCCTCTTCCACACCTTTGATGAAACTAAAAGCTGGTACCTGGAAGAGAGCCTGCGGCAGCACTGTGCCCCCCCCTGTCAGGCCAACACTGAGGACCCCTGGTACCACATCAGCAACAAGTTTGCAGGTGAGGAAAATAAGGTTTAGTGTTGGTGTTATGTTATAATGAGCTTTCTGTAGCCTCCCTTTTTTTCTTATAAGTAATGCCTATGTTTCTCCTTAGCAATAAATGGTTATGTGGCGGAGACACTTCCTGGTCTCTTGATCGCCCAGCACCAGCGCGTCAGGTGGCACCTGCTCAATGTGGGAAGTGACGGAGAATTCCACGCTGTGCAATTTCATGGTTTGCCTTTCACTGTTCACACAAAGGAGGAACACCGTATGGGGGTCTACAACCTCTTCCCTGGTAAACACACACACACACACACACACACACACACACACACACACACACACACACACACACACACACACACACACACACGTATACACACGTTCCTATTTATGTACTTGATATATATTTAGAAACTTTTAAAAACATTAAAAAGCAGCCATCACTTTCTTATCTCTATTTAAGTTATTAGCTTATTTGAACAATATTCTTGACTCTGATTTTCCCATGTATTGCTGTTCATCACCAGGAGTGTTTGGCACGGTGGAGATGAGACCCCCCACAGTTGGCACGTGGCTGGTGGAGTGCACTATAGGAGATCACCAGCTGGCCGGCATGAGGGCCCAACTCCTGGTCTATGATCCACGTAGGTCTGAGCCGAAGATGTACTGTAGTAAATCAATTCACTTAGATGTGCCCCTGACTTTTTGTTAAGGACAACCAATCAGTCTAACCTTTACCTTCTCCAACTCACCAGTTCAGTCCAGCTTGATAGGAAACACTTGATACTGTTATTGCTCACAGTCATATGTTTTGCCCACACTCTTGTTACTGCACTTTGAATTGTTATATCACATTGTATGAATGATCTGAGTAGCTTTCTACACATTTCCTTACTGTAAATTGCTATTGTGTAATGAGGATTTCCTATATTGCTAAGTCGAAGAGCTGAGGTAAACTTGTCCAAATAGACAATGTTTATTTTAGTACTGTAACACTGGTTGCAACTTGTATCCAGGAAGCTGTTGTTTACTTTTCCATAAATACTCTCACTGAAATGAATTTTGGGAATACATGTTTTAAGCTGGAACCTTTCTCGCACTGACATGCAGGATGTGTCTTCCCTCTGGGGATGAAATCTGGAAGGATTGAAGATTCCCAGATTACAGCGTCAGATCACATAGGTAATATAATACTGCCTTTTTTATATTAAAGGTCAAATACACAAAGGAGACCCTGTTCATGTGTCAATATCTGCACCTGAGAAAACACCAACTTAATTAAATCAGAAACCCTGTAGATAACACACACTTGAGTTGGATAATAAAACATCTTTACATGTGTCCAGGTGACTGGGAGCCGAGGCTGGCGAGGCTGGAGCAGTCGGGTTATATCAACGCTTGGATAGGAAGAAACCAAATGTCATGGATACAGGTAACAGTTAAACGTGACATTTAGTATTCTGTGATGCTACATCCTAATTGAATATCCTCTGTGTAATGTCCATGTGTGAAACAGTAACACAGTGAAATGTGTGTGTTATTAGGTTGACCTGCTGAGGCCCACTCTGCTTCACGGTGTGCAGACGCAGGGAGTCAGCTCCAAACTGAGAGACAAATACATCGCACTCTTCAACGTCTCCTACAGCCTCGACCAGGAGACTTGGACCACTTACAGAGGAAACAGAACCAAACAGAACAAAGTACGTTCTCTGCTGTTTAACCCTTTCTCCTTTTTTAGCATTTTGAAATTAGGCTGAAGTGAATACAAAAAAACGCCTTCCCCCTGCTTGACTCAGGGAAGATCTTGAAACACTTTATCTTGCCTAGCCTTTGCAAACAAGATTTATGGTAGATTTATTTATTTTCATTGATCCATGAAAATCAAACCAGGTAGACAAACGTTAAAAGTTAAGATTTGGAAAAAGGACTCAACCCATGACATTTTATTGATTTGTTAGCTTCCATTATACCAAATCTTAGCCACAATTTTTTAACCAAGAGAAATACGTAATTGTGGAGGGGAAGAGACCTCTTTGCATCATTTGGGTGATAAACAATGAGTCTTAAGGAGGAGTAGCTGACTGCAATAACAGCAATGGCACTAAACTCCGGATTGAGAGACACATTGTTGCCGAGAAATACATATTGTGCAATTAAAAAAATATTGCTGTTCAGCAAGGGACCATTTGAGCTGCTGCATAACCATGATATCATGCTTTTCATTTTCTAATATATAAAGTCAAGGCAGTCAATTGTTTATGTTAATGGATTAATTGTTGTTTTTAGCTATTTTATGGCAACATGGACAGCTCCACGGTGAAAAACAACCCCTTCATTCCCCCATTTGTGGCTCGCTATGTCAGGATTCAGCCTGTAAACTATGAGCAAAAGCCTGCTCTCCGCCTGGAGCTGCTGGGCTGTGATCTCAACAGTGAGTTGCTCTCACAGCAGCAGACATTAATGGAGTTCATTTGACTTTATATAAGTGTTGAGAATGACTCATCTGTGTGTGTTTGTGATCAGGCTGCTCCCTCCCTCTCGGGCTCCAGAGGGGACTGATTCCTGACTCCAACTTTAGTGCTTCCTCATTTTATTCCTCTCTGCTGCGCAGCTGGAGACCCAGCCTCGCCCGGCTCCACCAGGAAGGCAGCGCCAACGCCTGGAGGCCAAAGGTGAACAAAAACACACATACTGACCCAATGCCATGTCATTTACACCCCGAGTGATAGAGTAAGCTAAAGGACTTTTGACATTTAAGAAAAAACGCTGAATAGCTTCTTTTTTTTTTAACACTTTCTTTTTTAAAGTTTTCATTATAAAGAAAAATTATACAGAATGACATTGAGCAGTCAAATACATACTGTAGATGCAACAGTGCACATTTAAACCAGACTGCCACAAAGCAGATCAATATACCCCCCACCCCACCCAGCATGAAAGAAAACGAATAAAAAATATAAATAAAATAAAAAAAACTGAGTAAATGAGATAAGTATACACGTTCTCATAATAGACACACAAACATTTTAAATAAAACGACAAACAAAAAGACAAAATATATACAACACCTACAACATTGCTTTAGAAATTGTAGTAGCCCAGATTTCAGCAACACTCAAATCTATACTCAATCATCTTCAAAGAGTTCAGTCCAGCTTGCACTTCTCTACGTGTGTGATCAATGGCTGCCAGGTCTTGTAAAATCTATCTGGAGATCCCTTCAGAGTGGACCGGATTTTCTCTCGATGCAAAAACTGCAACAGATCTCTTATCCACTGAGTATGGGTGGGTGGTGATTCATCCTTCCATTTAATAAGAATTAGTTGTCGAGCTATCAAAGATGCAAACGAAATAGCATTTCATTTATATTTTGGAAGTTGAGCGTCTTTAGCAACAATTCCAAACAATGCTGTCAGCAGAGACTGATTGAGAGGAATCTAAAAACAACTTACCAGTACTTGCAAATGAATAGCTTTCTTGCCAAGAGAAAGATTGATCTCATATCTGTCTGATAAATATGAATGTCCAACCAGGAAACAGTTAGCTTATCATGAAGACTGACAGCAGGGGGAAACAACATGTATAACTTACTAGTTGAAAGTCTTCCTGTCTGCCATGTCTTGACCAAGTCTCTTGAGAATGTGACCCTGTGTGTCAAGGAGATTACCTTTATGAATAATTATTTAATGTAACATGATAGATAGGATCAATAGTGGGCTCTTTCAGAACTGTAAACACATCCAGCACTGATGTCAAAGTGTACCAACACAGCCTGGAGCTCGCTGCAACACCAGCAACAGTTTCCTTATTGGTGATTCAATTATTTCAAATGGGGGGGGAAATGAGGTCAACGTGGTTGTGGTTTTGCTGTGGTTGGAAAAATAGGGCACTGCCAGAAACACTTTCCAAGTTGTTAAGTTTCCGAACAGTAATATGGGAGAGGAAGTGGTGTGGTGTTCCCTTCGGCCATCCCGACATCTGGTTTCTGTTTCTCGTTCCTTTATCATGCACTTCATTCAACCGCTGGTAGCTGTTTCTTTCTGTTAAGAACAATCCTAATTATTTGTATTGGTTTTGAATTCGCTGTCACATTACTTCATAATCACATTTCCTTTATGCAGTTCTGATTCTCTTGCCATGCAAAAGGAGTTTGACAACAATAATATGTTATACATGCATGAGTCTTCTCAGTGACTTTAGATAATATTTACCATGGAGCATTAAAGTTCCTTACAAATCTTAAGGTCCCCATTGCTCCCTCTATGCCAGGGTTGGTTGGCCTGTATTGTCCATCTGGCAACTCAGTATTTAAAAGGTCGTTTTTTAACTTGCGTCAGTCTAATCTATGTACATGTTTACATCTGGAAATGCTGGAAGACACCATCTACGCTCTGTGACATAGATGCAAGACATACTTGCTATCTGTTTTTAAAAATTGGATTTGGATGAAGGTACATTAGCTTGTGGATGCTTTGACCAAGATATTTGCTATTTGTGATCTTGATTTATTTGGTGTGCTCACGGTAAATATACTTTTAGTATGCTGTTAGCAAAGTACGTAAGTAGATGTATATCTGAAACTGTGTTATTGTGTCGCTGTTTTCTTTGTCCGGACAATCTTTTAATCTGAATCAAGCTTTTTTTCATTACTTTCCTTGCTGATATCTAAATACATCTCCTCTGCCCTTTTCCCTCCAGAACAACAACCCCCACGAGTGGCTGCAGGTTGACTTGGGGAAGGTAAAACGAATCACAGGGGTCCTAACGCAAGGAGCGCGATCAATTATTACCAAAATGATGGTGACAGAGTTCTCAGTCACCGTCAGTCATGATGAACATTCCTGGAGCAGTGTGCTGGAGGAGAGCTCCCAGAGAGAAAAGGTACACAGACAGTTTACTGATCAAACTCATAGTTTCCTTCACTGTCTCGTGGAGCTGACAACCCACCAAAGGAATCCTATTGAAGTGTGTGATGTGAAACATGGTCTTCAGTTTAAGTTGTATCTACCTCCATTTTCTTTTTTCTTTATTTCCTCAGATATTCACCGGGAACAGCGAATTCGAAGAGGAAGCTCTAAATGTTTTTGATCCTCCTCTGTTTGGGCGTTACCTCCGCCTCCACCCGCGCGGCTGGATCAACGATATCGCCCTGCGTCTGGAGGTCCTGGGCTGCGACACGCAGCAGGGGCGCTGACACCGCTCGGTAAACTCCTGGAGGCCATGCAGCATTTTTTAGGAGCAAAATGTATCCTTGTTTCATTTGGAAACTTTTCATAAATAAGTTATATAGGACATGTAGCTGTTTCCTATTAGGCCATATGTTTGTTTACACTTCCACCTTTTTACAAGATCCATTTATATACGATTATTATATTTACTTAGCAAACATGTTTGATGTCATTTTGACAAGGATCCAGTCTATATATAAGAATTAAATAGGATTTATAACAGCAACAGTATTTGCTATGCTACGGAGCAAACCATTTTAGATAACACGTGTGTACATATTTCAGATGGATGTATAAAGTTTGATGGTTGATGTATATTGTTGGAGAAGATTGTATTCTGCTTTATTGGAGTTTATATAAAACATGAATTTTAAATGGTTTCACTGTCATTTATTTAAAACAGAAACAGGACACACACTTCACTTCCAGCTTCCAGTTTGCTTTTAAGTTTTTGTATTTGGACATTTGAGAAACACCTCAATGCAATGCTTCCTGTCAAATTCTTCGTTTCATAACAGGAGAGGATGTAGCGCTTTCTATTTTTGCTTTTGTTTTCTAAAGCACATTCTCTCTGTTCTTCCTTTGTCCCATCTGTCTTTAATCTGTCCAAAATGTTCCTGGACTCTAATTGTAACTTATCCGCCTCCACCCGGCCCTCCCTGCAGAAACAATGAACAGCTCTGCTCCAAGATTGTTCTGTTATGAGTTCAAATAAGTAGCCGTGTTAAACAGAGGAAAAACAAGTACTTTAGCAGCCAAGGATAAAGTGATGAGGGGAAACGGTAAGAAGAAAACAAAGTGTGTGTGCCTGCTTGTTTCTTTAAAGCTGTATGTGTTGGGCCTCAGTGTGTGAAACGTGAAAACATGAGCTGCCTTTATCTCCTCATTATCGGTGTAGGAAGTCTCCGGGGGGGGGGGTTTCGTTTGGAGGACAGGACATGCGTTGGCAGAGACGTTTCAGCAGCACACTCATGCCTGGCTATCACTCTCTATCTCTGAAAACAATAACACACCAGCCGTAATCTCACAAACACACAGACCACCTGCATGCAGCTCCGACTGAATACTGGGTAATACACATGATCCCAACTAAATGAAACTGGGCAGCAGAAGGGATCCAGCGATTACCTATCAGCTGCTGGGATTGTGTCTGCAGCAAATACAGAGAAATCACTAACAGTATGAAACACAG
Source organism: Notothenia coriiceps (assembly GCF_000735185.1). Taxonomy (NCBI): domain Eukaryota; kingdom Metazoa; phylum Chordata; class Actinopteri; order Perciformes; family Nototheniidae; genus Notothenia; species Notothenia coriiceps. Next base: position 129,423 of record NW_011364590.1, read on the forward strand.
GTGGTCAAACTGCCGCTTCTACTGGATTTAATCAATAACCGAACATTTTGTATTTACTTCATATTTTTTCAGATTTAAGTGCAGTTCTCGCTACATTCAAAGCGGCCTTCGATGTCAGTTTGTTCTTGAAAAATACAGTAACAGACTATTATACTTTTTGAAGCAGTTCATCCATTACAGAGAACCTATTTTCATATATTGAATCAGTTATTTGGTATCCTATATAATGTATCTTCTTTATTAATCGACTTTTTTTAAGTTTTCAGACTGCTTGTTCGTGTAATCAACAGTCAAAACCCCAAAAGTGCTTAGCTAACAATCAAATGAACCAGAAAAGTATCACATGAGAAACCAGTGAACAGATTATCAAAGTTTAACCTTTAGAAATAATCAAATTCACACGAATGTGTTAAACCACTGACGACCTCAGCCCTAACTAATAACTAATAGAAACTCAGACATGTAAGACATTAGAGTTGACGTAAAGACCAACTTGTTTTAAGATACTGTCTAATGTAAGTCTCAAATCTATTCATAATTTCTTTTTGAGTCTGAACTGAAAGTATAAATCAGTGGCTGACTAAAAGTATGAGAACTAAATCTAGATTACTTTTATTGTAAGATTAGTGGCAGGGATTAGTATGTACTGTACTTCTGGTTAATTCGCTTGGACAAAAAAACTGTTTAAAGACTGGGACTTAAATTAAAGTTGTTTTCTTTAAGTCTGCAACAAAGCAGAGGCCCAAGCTCGCCTCTACCTCAGAAGAATGTTTTCATCAACAGTTTTCAAAGAAAACTATCTTTTATTATTGTGGCACTGAATTGTACTGTATGATGCTATTCAAAATGACTTATTATGAAAGTCAGATTCAGATTTAAAGTTTGCCAACATGACATGTGTGATCTGGAGTTTCCATTTCTCTGGGCCCCGGTATATGATTGCAACAGTGTTAAGCAATCTGCTTCCCTGTTTGCAGATCAGCGAGGAAGTGCAATGAAGCGAGCAGGAAAGAAAACAGTTTGACACAACAGAAGAAATCACCACAGTTTTATCACTTTTCCTTACATCACTTCCCTTCTTTCCCTGAACCCCTGAAGACCTGGAGGAGGCCCCTGGATGTAAGATAATACAAACCAGAAGTAGACCTTTTCCTCTTCTTCTTCTTCTTGCCAGTTACACCACTGAAAATGACAACATTATATGTGCACACTTTGGTCTATAGTTGTACAATGACAGTATACATTTAAACACTGTAAATATTTACGGAGCATTTTCAGTCTCAAATGAAAACCAAAAACGACCATCAGCTACTGAATAATTGCAGCACAATTTCCTTTTAACATTCGTAATTCAGGTTCAAGGTCGCCCTTGAAAATCATCTACTTGACGTTTAACCTCCCACCTGATACGTCCTCCAGAGGAGTCACAAGTGATAGATATGTTCTATTTCTAACATGAAACACATCATGTATCACTCGCGTTGTAAGGACGTGACTCACTGTGTGTGTGTGTGTGTGTGGCTTTTAAGGTAGATCTCCTCCCACAAGTTTCCATTGTGTCAATTTGACATTGGACATTTAGAGTTAACTCTAAATTCTAAACATGCTACCACTGGCTCAGATAATGAAAAACAACAAAAATAAGTTACCATAGCTATGCGGATGACAAATACATTTACATAACCATTTCACCAGGAGACTATCCTCCAGTTAAAACACTGAGTAAGGGCATTGAACAAATCAATGACTCGATGTGTCAGAACTTTCTCCAATTAAACAAAGATAAAACTGAGGTAATGGTTTTTGGAGCCAAGGCAGAACGTATAAAAGTTAGCGCTGAGCTTCAGTCTGCAATGTTCAAAACAACAGATAAAGCCGTGTAGTCATGGACTCTGACCTGAGTTTCAACAGTCACATTAAAACAGTTACTAAGACTTCCGGTTTGGCTGTATACTGAGTAGTCACGTTTTTGAGAGGCTCCGCTTCCTCCTCAGAAAAATATATAATTTAACAATACATTTCTTCGTGAGAGGCCTGCAAAAGTCGGCAGTATAAGCTGTTGAAGCGTAATGTATTGTTAAATTATATATTTTTCTGAGGAGGAAGCGGAGCCTCTCAANGCTGTGCCTTCTCCAGCTGTCTTGCCAGCAATTTTCTGAGTTGTCTCCTAAATCAAATTGCGGTCTGTTTAATTCTGGTTCATCTGTTACTAACCTGAGCAGATACAATTGTGTTATATTCATTCTTGGAAACTATAGAGTTTAATGTGTCAGGTCTCCGGAGCTCTGTATGAACGTTCTACTGAGACACACCTCATCCAGCGCCCTACTAAGCCTCCTTTCTCTTTGTTTTTCTCGTACCACCTTACATAGTATATATCGCTGCCCCGAAACACTGCTTTTAATGGATTCCCATAATACTGAATCATCCCCACAGTCACCTGTCGTTTGTAGCTATAATATCAGGCAGCTACTGACCGACATAGTATTTTTAGAAAAACTTTCTATTTAAAGTTGTGTGTCGAATCTCCAGGTGTGTTCGACTTTAGTTGGCTTAAATCGAATATTCCGAGTGACATGGAGCATGATCCTGATCAAGGATTGTTTTGGTATTGGTAGTCGCTACACTTAGAGATCAGCTAGATCAAACCAACATGAAGTCAATCCTGAATAGGATGTTATGCACAGATTTGAGAAAAAAGGGAAGAATCTCTGGCAGTAGGTTAAGTAGCCTCCAAATATCAACTACATTTTAGGTTATGCATAGTATGTTTAAACTCCTCGCTGGCATTTACTGTTCACGGACGACCTTTGGATTGCGTATCTAGCAAAGAGTCCAAGACGCAATTAAAGGTCCCCGTCCCATATTAATGTTGCGTCGAGAGCGAGCGTGGAATCCATTCAAAAACGCTAAAAAATGCAGGTCATCAAAGTTTGGATTATAAATGGTTATAATTATTAAAATCTGCCATTGATCATCTGAGCGGTACTCCTAGTTCAAACGAAACATTCTTATATGATAATGGCTACCCTCTCTAGCTCTGCACCGTAGTTTGACTGGTATAATTTCGGGGTCCCCATCCCTACGTAGTTTGTCTTTAGCCGTATTCTTAATGTGTGTCTCTTGAAGATACATAACATCAAGCTTTCAAACGTTTCAAGTGAGCCATTATCTTCCCTCTCTTAACTGGGTGATTCAAACTTCTTACGTTCCAGCTTACTATCCTTGTGATATCACCGTAATTCAATGACATGACACGATCCCATGCTTATTGATAACTATTGTGAAAACATGAACTCAATGTAAGGCAAAGAGAAAAAACACAAACCGCCATTAATTGCAAAAAACCATAGTATATGAACTGCCGCTGGTGAACCCGAATACAAACCAAAACACTGCGCTGTCCTCCGGGCCCTCTGCATCCCTCCTCCCACTCCCCTCTGAGAACTAACACCCCCAAGTCCAAACTTCCGAGCCGTAACGATACCATAATAGAACACGTACATGTCCGCTCCTTCCTCACCTGCAGAGAGTAATCAAATGCGTCTCAGCTTTAAAGTTAACTGTCATCGTTGTCCTTAATCCTGGTTAGCTGGTCTAACGTGACACTTGCTTGTCATCCAGAAACTTCTCGGCATCCTTCGGGTTGTTAAACGTGCGCTTATCTTTCATCACTGCTGGGCCCAGGTCAGGGAAAATAAAGATGCGTGCTCCCTCATGTTGTAAAGGGAACTTATGTGAGGAAAGTCTCAGTATCAGCTCCTTTACTGAGTCATGATGGATGCGGGCGATTAGTTGACGAGGAGGGCCATCTGTTGCTGCTGCCCGTACACGGACCCTGTGTGCGCGGTCAACCTTAACAGGTTTATTGTCGAAGTTATCTTCCCCCAGTAGTGCTGGTATACATTTCGAAACAAAGTCTGTTGGGTTGCCCTTTTCCATGCCTTCCTTAACACCTATTATCCGAATGTTTTGTCGTCGAGAGCACGAGACGAGGTCTTCCACCCGTCCGTTGAGCAACCTGGCTTCCTCAGCCCATCTTGAGCACTGGTCTTCCAAAGCTTTGATTCGGGTCTCGTGTTCGTTCAGTCCACCTTCGGTAGAAATTACTCTCTGTTCTACCTCGCCCAGTGACTGTTTCAGACCAGCTATGGAGGCATTGAGCAACTCGAACTTCGAGTCTACATTTTGATTTAGCTGATTGATAGCTGCCATGATGTCCGTCCTCGTCGGAGCCTCGTCCTGATCGCTGCTATCCAGCCTGGTGCTAGCGCTAGCCTCATCGCTTGATTCATCCGTCGTAGTTTGTTTCTCGGCACTTTTGTTCCTTTGCGGTTTCCCCATGTCTCTGTTACGCTTCAACAGCTTATACTGCCGACTTTTGCAGGCCTCTCACAAAGAAATGTATTGTTAAATTATATATTTTTTGAGGAGGAAGCGGAGACTCTCAAAAACGTGACTATTCCATATCCAGCCAAACCGGAAGTCTTTTTACTTTATTTCGTTCTCAGTTTTTCATTGTATTGTGTATTATGCCTTGAGAGCATATTATGTTGTCAAAATGCAAAACATTTTAGTGTATTAGTCATTTTCATAACCCTTATTTCATATGAAATGTCCCATTTCAAGAAAAGAATGACCCGAGATTGAAAGTGATATCTTTGCATGATTCTTTGTGGAGAAACTGATCTGTTGCACAAACCCAAAAATGAATTAGTCACCCAAAGCGTATGAGTGTTGGTGGAAGACTAATAAGAGTTTCTTTTGTAAAGACGGCCCTAACACACACACACACACACACACACACACACACACACACACACACACACACACACACACACACACACACACACACATGAACACTTTATTTGGTTCCACAAATTATATTACATAAGACAGGGAATCAAATATA